>NC_058163.1:6420704-6677953 GCF_020080835.1 Cotesia glomerata | reverse complement strand
TCTCATAACTATTGAATGGCTCCACCGATTCGATCGTGGTTGGCGCCATTCGAAAGGGCTTGTCCAAACCAGCGTTGCCAACTTGACGAATTTCCCGTTAGATTTGACAGGTCAACAAGGTCGGCAACGGGAAAAAATTGCGCTTAACGGCCAACGGATTTTTCAGCGGGACAGCAAAAATTTATAATTTTTAGATTTGTTTTCTAAATAAAAATAATTTGAACATGACAAATATTAAAATGTGATTTTATTTATTTTTTTAAGCTTACGAATATGGAAAAATATGCAACACGTTCTTATCTTTAAAAATTAGAAAGAGTAAATTTTTACTTGACGTAATTCTTTCAAATACAGTTCGAAAACTGTGTTGCCGTCGGTCGGCCGTAATAATAGACTACTGTTGAATATATAGAAAACTATCGACGTCTCTATTTATTTCATTCTCTCTCTTTACTGTTTAAGTCGCATATCTTTGTCCGTATGATCATATGTACATCGTCTAATCTACTTTCGTTATTGTTATCGCTCCTATGGAATTCTAAAAATGATTCTTCTGTCAGCAATACGCATTTTTGATCTGTAATAAGAGTTTTTGTTGAATAATTGTAATTGCTCTCAATAAATATGGGAAAGACTGCTGGAAATCCTATTTATAAACAAAAGTTCCGCAACGAGTGGCTTCAAGATATTCAATGTAAGGATTGGATTGAGCGAAAAGAAACAAGTCCAGGAGAATTCGTGGCATCTTGCAAATTTTGTATGTGTGTTGTAAGTAAAAATAATAAATACTCGGATTTAAAAAATCATATAGAAACAAAAAAGCACAAAGAACGGCAAAACATATGCTCTCCGATGAGACAAAAAACCCTGCCTGTGATAAAAAAGTCAATTGAAAAAACAAAGGTTTGTGAGGCTTACATCTCACTCTTCATTGCTGAACATACCAGCATAGCGACTGTTGACCACCTAGGACAAATGATGAAAAAAGCTGTGAATGATTCTGACACTATAAGAGACATTCATTTACATCGAACTAAGTGTTCCAACATCATAAAAAATATTTTAAGTCCACATTTCAAAGAGACATTAAAGGATGACATTGGGACTGGAAAATTCAGTTTACTTTTAGATGAATCAACAGACATCAGCATTTCTAAATATCTCGGTATTGTGATTATTTATTATAGTTCATCTTTAAAAAAATAATAACAACATTTTTAAAACTAGCTGAGTTGAGCAGTTGTGATGCAAATGGAATAATTTCTGCTTTAAAAAATACTCTAACAGAGTTTAATTTAAACTATAAAAATATTCTTGGCTTAGGAACTGACAACGCGAGTGTTATGACTGGTGTAAATGAAGGTGTCTACCAAAAGCTTAAACGTGAAATTCTTGGTTTGGTTCTGATTCGGTGTGTGTGTCATTCAATTCAACTAGCTACATCAAAAGCTGTCGAATGTTTTCGGACGTATCTTCACCGCTTCAAGCATGATGATTCACCGGAGTGCCCGTCCTGCCCAGGAATCAATGAAGACGCGGAGCACGTTTTCTTTGAGTGCCCACGATTTTACCCACAGCGAGATGAGCTGGAGATGATCCTAAAGAAGAAAATCCAACCAGAGACAATAGTAGAAGCATTGTTGTCATCAAGAGCCTCCTGGAACGCCATCAGCACATTTGCAACAGAAGTCCTTATAGACTTGCGTTCCATCAAAAGAAGAAGAGCAAATGACAACAACTAGAAGAAAGGTAAAATAACACCTTAGCTACCAGAAGAAAGAGCAGTAGCTAGATCCTTCCCTCACGAAGTAATGCCTTGTAACGGGGTGGTTAGCCCTGTCCAATTGGTCACCCTTTCCTCTTTGAAAAGGGCGCCACTGGGATTTTATACTCGGTGTCCCAGAAACCGGGGAGCATGAGAAGGAAAGATCGGGTCGTGAGAAGTTGAGAAAGGCTGAAAAATTAATACTGAGAAACAATTATTAACAATTTAATTATTTATTCAATATAAACAATTTTATTTTTAACAAAATTCCTTAATAATATTACCCTTAAAATTAACCTATCAATTACTTAATTGTGAGGACCTCTCACCTACGCAGGCACTTGCCAAAACTTATAACTAAATATCCTTAAATTCTTTCAACTATAGATCATTACGCATCTATCTTCTTAATTTCTTAACTCTACATAGACCATTACGCATCTATCCTTAATTTCCTAATTCAATCATAGACCATTACGCATCTAGATTCCTAATTTCTAAATTTAATCATAGACCATTACGCATCTAGATTCTTAATTTCTTAAACCCTCGTCCAACTGACGGAATAACAAACAACATGTTTTACCCAATAAAAACTTCTTAATTATTCAATTATCTGAACTAATTTCACATAAACAACCTCGTCTACCTGACGGAATACCATATAATCTTATTCAATTCCATATAAAATCATCCACCGGACGTTAACTTCATTTCTCAAATTTTCTTAAATAAAATTTTAACCAATTTTCCTTAAATAAATTTAATCTCCAGATTAACTAAATTTACCAAATTCACCAAATTTTCTTATCGAATTTATCTAATAAATTATCCTTAATTCAATCAATTATTTAATAATTGATTTAGCACGTTTCTAACTTAAACAATTCAATTACATTTATCCACCGGCCTAAATTTAATTTTCCAAAACTTTACAATACTATCGTAATCTACTAAATTTTACGTCAACACTTGTTTACTGCAAATAAATCTTACTACATTACATAATCACTAAATTTCTGTACTAGTTCACTTACTAAATTTTCTACTAATATTTTCAATTAATAAATTCTACTGAACTCATTACAGGATTTACTAAATTTAATCTTCTAGACAAAATTCTAAACATCAACTATTCGAATCCTAAGCGTCTCAATACAACTCTTAACTACATACATTCTAGAATGACCTTCACTGACTTAATTACGCATTTTCATTTCTTATTCAAATTTACTTTTCTTTATATCCCGAAAATTATTAACTAAATTAATTTATTATAGCCAGCAGGCCTATAATAAATTACTGATTAAATTATCTACAGTAAATTCACAAATAAACTATTAATCTCATTCTTTTTAAAGTAATTTCCAATAACAAAACTAGCTAAATGACCTTGGCGCATGAATCTCTAAAGTACAAAACTTGCTAATATAAAAATGACCGCTCGAGAAATTAATTTAGAATTATTTCAGCCTCTTAATTAAATTAATAATCAATTTTGGCCTAAATTAATCGAAAATACCTAGAGACTCAATTATTGTTTTATCCAACGACGACTGATACTCCGGTCCAACTTGGCTGGCTCCGCCGCTTGACGTCTTGTCGTCTCAAACCACTATGTTAGCTTCCGGTCAGGGCTTGTCCAATTCCAAATACCGTAATAAACTCCTCAGTAGTTGCTTTCTATCGTCGGCGTTCAAAACTGCACTCTCTTGACTTATCTAATCTCAACAAGGTCACTGATTCACAAAAGGCAAAAGGCCACTGGCTTCCAGAAGGGAAAAAGCCTCGATGTTTTCGTGCTCGCTCTTTTATAACCCTCAGCTCAGGCTCTCGAACTTTCCTATTGTTACGCCCCGCTTCATTTTCCGGGAACAGTAGTGGGGAATCTTGATTAGCACGCCCGGTGACAAGTCGAAACTCTTGTCAAAAATCGAAAAGTAAGGGAAAACCCTTACCTACCGTGCGTCAATTATCGGGGTCGATAATGACCCCGGGAAGTTCGATTTTCCCTGTTACACTCCCCCCTGCCAGACTGTCACCCGGGCGTTTACAACAAAAAGGCCTGACACCCCTTACCGGAATAGCCTCGGGTTTCAATATTATCTCATCTCCAATAATATTCGTGAGTCCCTGGATTGATAAGTCCCTGAACTTTTTCCGACTCACGTCTGAAATATTCCTGGGAGTCTTGGTCTTGCTCCGTCGTGGTTACACCGGAATCTGGGTGTCTTTCTTCAAAATAAACCGACTCGAACGGATGTAGTTCTCGACTTCCATTGAAGTGCCAGGTTTTGTTCTTGCCGTCTATTATGACCTCAAACTGGAGAGCGAAGTCCATACCCAAAACTATTGGGTGACTGAGGTTATCAAGAACACTTAGATATTGTTCCCCGCAACTTGTTCCTTAGTTTCGTCCGTCCTAAGTTCACCCGAAGCAAGTTCTTTTAAATCATCATATATCTTGCTGTTAATATATGATCTCTTACTACCAGTGTCCAAGATACCATTCAGAGTGACTCCAAATATCCACAAGGACACAGGGATCTTAGCCGTAACTATTGGAGGCCTTGGACCTGTTCCTGAGATGAAAACCTTTCTTTCAGCTAGCTTGGAGTTGACCTTCGTTGACGAAGATTCACTCTAGAGCATTCTAGGAATGAAAGCTGCCCTAGATGACGTTTCCAGTGTGTTATTAGGGGCCTCTTGATTCGAGGACCAGCCTCCAGGGCCTGTGTTCTGGGACCACAGATGGGTCTTGTCATTCTCAACTTCAAAACCTAGGTCCAGTTCATTTTCCATCAAAATTACAGGT
Organism: Cotesia glomerata; assembly: GCF_020080835.1. Taxonomy (NCBI): domain Eukaryota; kingdom Metazoa; phylum Arthropoda; class Insecta; order Hymenoptera; family Braconidae; genus Cotesia; species Cotesia glomerata. The sequence goes on along the minus strand of NC_058163.1, from coordinate 6,673,373 downwards.
TCATTGCTCTCCTGATTCCCTGCTAAAAGAAAATAGAGTACAATTAGTATAAGTCTTACTATCAGTGTTAATTATAGTACAACTAGGATCATCAAATAGCCTACTGCCCTGTTTTATAATTGCTGGTTGATCTTCTGGCCAAAGAGATGCGTTGATTGAAGTTAACTGTGTCCATAGACTATGCCGCAGATGATGTTGATGGGCCTGAATCAGAGCAAAGATAGCTTAAAAGCCTGTCTTAGCTCTGAGCAGCCAGATGTCTCAACATTTATCGAACCCTCACTAGACCCCATTGCTGCTCCTTGAACGAACTGAACCGACGGGGAACTAGGGACAGGTGTAGAGTGGAGTTTTCCGTTCATTTTCAGTTCTGGGATCATTACACTGCTCACTAGAGTTTACACTATCCAAAGAGCTTTTCCTACGGTTATCGATTGTCAACAGCGGACAGTTTTGTCGAGTGTGACCACTTTTGAGACAATTGTTACAGACATCTTGTCTAGGGTTTTCGCAACCCACAAAGGAGTGTCCAGGAACACCACAGTTGTAACACGGCCTGGGAATTCTTGGAGTCTGAAATCTATGAGGCTGCCGATAATGGTTCTGGTTTGTTCTCACCTGAACCCCATACTTATTATCGTACGATGTGGTTGGAGTTCTGTAGCCTGATAGTTCCAACTCTTCTTCCTGGCAGCTCCCTTTTTCGACTGTAGGCCCAATCACCCCAACCTTTGTCTTCTCCTGGGGCTTTACTGTTTCTTGAGTCTGACAAGACTGTCCAGCTTCTTCGATGCACCTCGAGGCTTCATGCAGAGCGTTCAAAAGGTCTTCGTATGAGTATACCGGCCTAGGCAAAACCAGTGTTCTCGGTTCAGCAGTTCGATATTTTCTAATATTTGTCACTTGATCCTCTATGGATGGAGGACTCATCATGGTCAAATATTTTTGCTGAACTGCTTTTAACACAAACTCCGTGAAATTTTCCCCGGGTTTCATCCTCAGTTTACCAATATCGTGAATTATTTGGTAATCTGTCATTGCACTACCAAAAGCCTTGCGGAATTCCATCTTGAATTGAGTATAAGAACCCCAGCGCTGGTAGTTGTTATCAAACCAGCGTGCTGGTGTTCCTCGAGTATGTACCCCATGGAACCCAGGACTTCGTCTTCTGTCCAGCCTTCACGGTGTGCTCTGCTCTCGACCGCATGCAGAAATTCTTCGACAGACATTCTATCTTGTGGAAAGATCAGGTTACCAAGCTTCAGACTTGATAAAATATCTTTGCGCCTTCTTTCGTGCATAAAGTACCTGGTGCCTCTGTTCAAATTTTGGTATGGACTTTGGAACGGAGGTAGAGCCATCCCCGGCCCTGTGTATTGGCCTTGGGAGTCGTGGCCTGACCTTCGTCCAAAACTATCTCGGTTATGAAACGAAGAGTCACCTCGTGCACCTGTCTGTTGTTGATTCTGGGAAAGGTGAAGCTGATTCAGTCGGTGATTGAGGAAATTGATCGCTTTCTGATAGAGGAATATTTTGCTCAGCCTCAGTCCTGTCTCTGTTATTCTCCGGTTGATTTCTCGGACCCGACGGATGAGCTGTTCCATCCCCCTGCCAAACCTTGACCCGGAGGGGCTAGGGTTGTACCCCGTAGTTGACAGTCAGTAATGTTGAAATCAACTGGAGGAATTTGACCATACGGAATTGTCACGGCTGCCAATTCTGTTCATCAAATCACGTTGAGAATGAACCACATCCTCCAATATCTGCGACAGACGAGTAATGGCTAGAGAATTTTCTTGATTTATAGTCCTCTGTTCAGTACTCATTCGACGTACTGTTTCTGTCGCTTGGTCTAAACGGTTAAAAGTTCTTTGCATCTCAGGGGTAAATTAGTTTCCTCTGAACGACGTCCCTCTGGTCGTGCAAAGTATTGGTTCCCTGTTTTGGAAAGCGCCTCCAGCCGGGTACTCTGTTGGAGTAACTCATTGTTGGCCTGTGAGGAACGCTGAACTGTTGAGTTATCGGAGACTCTGCTACTCATCGTAGTTGTGACTGTTGAAGTCGTAGTTGTAGCTGTTGACAACGTTGGTATTGATAGAAATATGTCTGTCGAGCCGGGTTAGCCATGGAATTAATCCGGCCTTGCACATGGCCTGCAGAAATTCTAGGTCCATCGAACTGTGTGTTTGCCATGTTTGAATAAGTCATTCTTATCTGATGTCTCTTTTCAATCTAATGAAATATAATAATAGGGATTAATAAAATTGTGAAAGACTACTTATTAATTTAAGTAGATTTTATAATAAATCTAGGTAAAATTTTGTATTTGAAAATAATCCCCAAATTATTTTGAGTAGAGATAAAATTTCTACCTTGAAACTAAAATTTTACTAAAATTAATTTTTAAAGAGACTTATGAAGAGATTAAATTATTTTACTTTAGTCCACTTAAAATATTTAGCTAAATGACTCATTACTTGTAAACAAAATTTATTTCAAGAACTTTAATCTCTAACTTTATTTTCAGTTTTCACTTTTACCAATTTATCTTTTCTTAATCCCTCACTTATATTCGGTCTTTCTATCCTATTTTATTCTCAACTAAAATTTTCTAAATCCTTTCCTATAAAAATTTTTTCCAACTACTTATTTCTTATTTACGACAAAAATTTTCTAATTTCCCATTCTCTGTGTCCGAATTTTTCAACTAACTTATTTTTCTTCAAATCAAATTTTTCTCAGCAAATTTTTAACCCTTCCCAAACTTCTCAAGGGTTGTTAAATAGTTGGGCGCCAATGTAACAGGGGTGGTTAGCCCTGTCCAATTGGTCACCCTTTCCTGTTTGAAAAGGGCGCCACTGGGATTTTATACTCGGTGTCCCAGAAACCGGGGAGCATGAGAAGGAAAGATCGGGTCGTGAGAAGTTGAGAAAGGCTGAAAAATTAATACTGAGAAACAATTATTAACAATTTAATTATTTATTCAATATAAACAATTTTATTTTAACAAAATTCCTTAATAATATTACCCTTAAAATTAACCTATCAATTACTTAATTGTGAGGACCTCTCACCTACGCAGGCACTTGCCAAAACTTATAACTAAATATCCTTAAATTCTTTCAACTATAGATCATTACGCATCTATCTTCTTAATTTCTTAACTCTACATAGACCATTACGCATCTATCCTTAATTTCCTAATTCAATCATAGACCATTACGCATCTAGATTCCTAATTTCTAAATTTAATCATAGACCATTACGCATCTAGATTCTTAATTTCTTAAACCCTCGTCCAACTGACGGAATAACAAACAACATGTTTTACCCAATAAAAACTTCTTAATTATTCAATTATCTGAACTAATTTCACATAAACAAGCTCGTCTACCTGACGGAATACCATATAATCTTATTCAATTCCATATAAAATCATCCACCGGACGTTAACTTCATTTCTCAAATTTTCTTAAATAAAATTTTAACCAATTTTCCTTAAATAAATTTAATCTCCAGATTAACTAAATTTACCAAATTCACCAAATTTTCTTATCGAATTTATCTAATAAATTATCCTTAATTCAATCAATTATTTAATAATTGATTTAGCACGTTCTAACTTAAACAATTCAATTACATTTATCCACCGGCCTAAATTTAATTTTCCAAAACTTTACAATACTATCGTAATCTACTAAATTTTACGTCAACACTTGTTTACTGCAAATAAATCTTACTACATTACATAATCACTAAATTTCTGTACTAGTTCACTTACTAAATTTTCTACTAATATTTTCAATTAATAAATTCTACTGAACTCATTACAGGATTTACTAAATTTAATCTTCCTAGACAAAATTCTAAACATCAACTATTCGAATCCTAAGCGTCTCAATACAACTCTTAACTACATACATTCTAAAATGACCTTCACTGACTTAATTACGCATTTTCATTTCTTATTCAAATTTACTTTTCTTTATATCCCGAAAATTATTAACTAAATTAATTTATTATAGCCAGCAGGCCTATAATAAATTACTGATTAAATTATCTACAGTAAATTCACAAATAAACTATTAATCTCATTCTTTTTAAAATAAATATCCAATAACAAAACTAGCTAAATGACCTTGGCGCATGAATCTCTAAAGTACAAAACTTGCTAATATAAAAATGACCGCTCGAGAAATTAATTTAAATTATTTCAGCCTCTTAATTAAATTAATAATCAATTTTGGCCTAAATTAATCGAAAATACCTAGAGACTCAATTATTGTTTTATCCAACGACGACTGATACTCCGGTCCAACTTGGCTGGCTCCGCCGCTTGACGTCTTGTCGTCTCAAACCACTATGTTAGCTTCCGGTCAGGGCTTGTCCAATTCCAAATACCGTAATAAACTCCTCAGTAGTTGCTTTCTATCGTCGGCGTTCAAAACTGCACTCTCTTGACTTATCTAATCTCAACAAGGTCACTGATTCACAAAAGGCAAAAGGCCACTGGCTTCCAGAAGGGAAAAAGCCTCGATGTTTTTCGTGCTCGTTCTTTTCTAACCCTCAGCTCAGGCTCTCGAACTTTCCTATTGTTACGCCCCGCTTCATTTTCCGGGAACAGTAGTGGGGAATCTTGATTAGCACGCCCGGTGACAAGTCGAAACTCTTGTCAAAAATCGAAAAGTAAGGAAAACCCTTACCTACCGTGCGTCAATTATCGGGGTCGATAATGACCCCGGGAAGTTCGATTTTCCCTGTTACAGCCTAACGGCGGTTTCCATGAGGGATTAGGGGAAAGAGGAAAAGGGGTTTAGGGTTTAGTGGGTAGGGGCGCTAGCGTCGAGTTTTAGTATGACACTGCGTCGAGTCGCCACATATCCAGGCCAAACAACTATGCCTATAATCCGTAAAAAGGATTCCCCCCCCCCCCTTAAAACAAAAAAAACACACACACACACACACACACACACACACACACACACACACACACACACACACACACACACACACACACACACACACACACACACACACACACATACATACAGACATAGTGACAACCTCGCGGGGCTAGTCAGGGAAGCTTCCTGTGACCTTCAAACGTCGAGATCTGATGAAAACTCGATTTTTGCAAAACGGGGTGAAAACAATAACTTCCCGATTTTTAAAAATCTTCGATTTTCTTAGCGGGAAGTTAAAAATAGAGTACAGAGGGGTATTTTTCAAAAAAGCAATTCTCAGTAAATTAATCAAGTATTGTTTTAACAATTATTAAATAATTTATTTATTTATTTCGTAAATATTCTATAAATTAATAACAAGATATAAAATTGACTAGATTGAAGAGACAGTTTATCAGTAAATGTCATGTTACGCTAAATTATGATCGAATCAAAGAACTTCCATGAAATTATATTCCATTGATCATTTCGTTATTTTTCTCGAGCATACTTAAGGAAAAAAAATTTTTTTTTATTTTATTGTATTGTATTGTATCAGTAACAATTATTTGATCTGTGTCACTAAAAGTGTAATTGAACTCAAGTGCCCATAAATTACAAACTACCAAAGCGTTTCATGTTGAAAAATTTTTAAAGCTTCTATTGAATTGTCTTACATTTATTTGAATCTATAAGATAACTAGAAATTTGAATAGCGCGCTACGCGCGCGCCTAAATTGTAACCAATAATGAATCGTGGCTCGTATTTTGCGAGTTTCGATCTTTGACTAACTTCAAGACTTTCATCTATTTTATAATATAGGATTATTTTAGAGATTTTTAATCTAAGTTAAAAAATAAAAAAAAGGTTTGTTCTAAAATCGCCTCTTTCTGTCTCAAAGTAGCCTTCTGTTCAATGCTTTGATTTCAATATGAAATAAACAACTTTTGATGTTAAATAAATTCAATTGCATTATTACATTTTATCCTTACATTATATGCAATGAAACGGAACGAATGTAGTGATGAAAAATAAGCTTTAAAAATGTTTACAGCTATTGCACTTTTAGCTTACATGCGATCAAAAATTTTTTCACATCGTAATGGTTATAAAATAATTTCTTTTAAACTATAGTTTTTTCTGTGAAAAGTTTTGTAAATTTATCATCGACGTATTGACTTTTATTTCATAAACATATAATAGGATGTTTTGTTTTAAGCGATAACTTTTTTTTTCACTGCTATTCTAAACATCGAAAAAAAAATATTCCATCAAGATTTCAGCTCATAATTTTTTATACAAAGTTAAATCTTACGTCCATACCGTTAAAATGCGTAGTTATCTCTAATTCTTATGGACAACATTTTTCTCTCTAATAATTCGGTTATGAACTTTGAGTTTAACCCCTGACAGGCAAGCTACGTAAACAGTTCCCACCCTTAAAATTTAATTTCATTGCAATTTCACAGACTTTGTTGATATTAAATGTTATTTTTTCTTATTATTAAATCATTTCAAAATTATATCTATCTTACGCAGAATTATTTAAGTTTTAAATTAAAAACAAAAAAATTAGTTAAACGGTTAACCCTACAGGCCATCACTGCAACTTTCCACTAATTTCAAATGCAAAGCGCTTCAAATTTAAGCTGTTACGATGTTCTTGAGCTCTTCGAGCTCAAACGTCTAGTTTCTATTTAATAAAAAACTTTTTTTAAAATATTTAATCTTTAATAACTATCGGATTAATCATCTAACTTTAGAACGCTTGTTGGCATTTAACGTGACTAAGAAAACTTTACCATAATTCTCAGGAAGAAATACGTTCTGATAAATAGTTGAAAAACCATGTTTTGTTGATTTTTTAAAAATTAGATACCTCTCGACAAAATTCATTTGACGGTAATTTTTAAAGTTATTTTAAAATAACACTTTTTTAAGATTTCTTGCAACAGCGATATCTCTCGAAAGAATTAATCGATTCTCATGTGGCTCATGGTAACCGACGTCGTTTTTCGAGTAGAAGAGCTGATAAAATCATAGAATTGATTGAACCAGAAGTATTGAATTAATTCCAAGAAAACCATTTTTTGAAAATTAAAAAAACTCGAATTTTTGAGGTTTTTTCCGAATCTTCCATGCCAATTCAATCTCAATTCACAGAAAATTTAAGTTTAGCAAGGCCCTTCCGGATGCCGCAAACCGTTTTTTGATTAGATACTGCATTGCAAAGTTATAAGATGTTTACATGTTTACATACGAAGAGACACCCTCGTAGATATAGTCAGAATTGGCTGGGTGCACGCACATATACTAGTCAAAAATGAGTGTACACACGTGTATACGTTAAGCATGAAAGAATGTTGAGCATTATTTTAGGTGGCGCTATCAGTATGCATCAACACGTAACACACTGTTAATGAAGTCGTATTAGTGATGTTGCTCCGCCCACGTGCACCGGGCGAATAGCTTCTTAAGACCTCAAAACGTACAGATCTGATGAGAATTCGATTTTCTAAAGTCGGGGTGAAACTAATAACTTCTCAATTTTTTGAAAATCATTGACTTTCTTAGTGGGAAGTTAATCAAAATTTCTTTGCCTTAATTGAATACTTGATATTAAATTGTACTAGTTTTTTTTACCCTCATTGCTGTTAAAGGAATACAGCTTAGATGTTTGCCTGTCAGGAGTTAATATTTTCGTGCCAGCGAAAAAAAAAAATCGTCTCAAATAAAACTCCCTAAGCATCTAAACTTTCATCATCCGAGATTCAAAGTTTTTAAACTATTAAATTCATAACATTCGGCTCATCTTGTAGCGAATCACTACTGGTTTGTTCTTTTACTTGTATAATACCATTAGCTAATCCTCCAAGTTGAACATTAACATACTTTGGAATGTTTTCACTATTATTACTATGATTATGACTAAAAATTGGCAGTTGATTGTTGTTAATCTTAACATTATCATTAATGTTATTGTTGTTTGCTAACAAAGGTGAATGATTATCATCTTCATCAGTATCATTATCATCATTATCAATATTCTGAGCATTATTTGAATCTAAATTAATATCGAGTAATTGAGCATTTAAAAAATTGGGCACAGTTAGTTGATCGGATGTCGATGGTGATGGCTGTTGGCGTTGTGGAGGCCAACCAAGTGACAGCGACAGTTTTTTGGATGATTTTGTCAGTGAGTCTACATCGCCACTGTGGTCTATCTGGACACTTGACAAAGGACCATCAAGGCATGGGCATAGTACGCGGGGGTTCATTGCCAAAAAGTCTACTATTTCTGGGGCTGATGGTCTTTTTGGATAATCAAATGCCCAGCATGCTTTTATCAATGCTTCCCTGCAACAATTACAATCTAGTTTATCAGATTTGGCCTTATTGCATTATAATTATGCTGAGAAGAAAATTGAATAGTAAAAAATTTTCTTACAATTGCGGTTTAACTCCTTTGGGTATATCAAGTGTCTTTCCTTCCTTGACATAACTCAAAACTTGGTTGTTGCTTAACCCTTGAAATGGAAAACTTCCGAAAGTAATTATTTCGTAGAGCAACACGCCATAAGACCAGACATCAGACGCAGGTGAAAACACTCCTAGACTTAATGATTCTGGTGCCATCCAACGGACGGGTAACATGCCTAGAACAATAGTATACAAATTATTTTGGTTTCGTGAGCTAACAAGAGTGAAACAATAAGGAGGATTGGGAAAAAGTTTGGAAAATCCAATAGTGCGCGTCTTATAATGCTCATTTATTTTTTAAGAAAAAAATAAATTGCATAATTGATTTATAACAGAAAAAAAAAACAATTAAGTAATTTCTTATAGAGTATTTTATAATTTTTTTGAATGGTTGCTGCCCATTTTTATTGTCATAGGCATGCGCAATCTTGTAAACTGGGCTACGGATATAAAATACGTCACCAGCTCATCGAATTCTGGAACTAATAAAAAGAGCTCGGTCTCGATACATCAATTTTTTTGGAAGTTATGGTAAGTAGATAAAAAATCAGCGTACAGACATCCGAACGTCCACTTAAAATTTTTTTCGAAATCTTTTTAACTTCCCGCTAAGAAAATCGAAGATTTTCAAAAATCGGGAAGTTATTGTTTTCACCCCGTTTTGCGAAAATCGAGTTTTCATCAGATCTCGACGTTTGAAGGTCACAGGAAGCTTCCCTGACTATCCCCGCGAGGTTGTCACGGTGTCTGTATGTGTATGTGTGTGTGTGTGTGTGTGTGTGTGTGTGTGTGTGTGTGTGTGTGTGTGTGTGTGTGTGTGTGTGTGTGTATGTGTGTGTGTGTGTGTGTGTGAAAGTATGTGAACCGCTTATAACTTTTAAACGGCTTGACCGATTTCATCGCGGTTGGTGCCATTCGAAAAGACTTGACCAAACTTATATTTTGAAAACTATTTGGATCGATTCAGATCAATAGATCTTGAGAAAACTGAAAAAAAATTTTTTTCAAATGTGGTTTTTTTGGAATAACTTTTAAACGGCTTGATGGTTCAACTCCAAAAACTAATCAGCTCTTAACCTCAAAAAACCACGTCGGTCGCTACCAGTCCGGTCAAAATCGGTTGATTCGTTCGAGAGATATCGTAAACGAAAGAAAACCGAAAAAAGTGTTTTTTCGGAATAACTCCGAAATTCCTAGCGCGATCAATTCAAAATTTAAGATTATTTATAAGGCTTCAAAAACTGCGTCGAATGCTGCTAACCGCGTGAAAATCGGTTTATTCATTCAAAAGTTATTGCGGTTTAAAAATTCAAAAAATAGTGTCATCAAATCTCTATCAGACTTTTGAGCTCGAAGAGCTCAAAAGCATAGGAAAGCAATCTCTTTAAGCTCGAAGAGCTACAACTATAAATAATGCTGTGAAGCGGGAAAGAATAGGAGTTACGGTAATTATTACGTGAAGCGTTCCACATTCACGTAACAGGATATTGGTAGGAAAGGATTGAGAAAGGAATGTGGAGAGGATCATCTTAATGTGAGTTTATAGAATATGCGAGAAAAAATTATTAGATAGCTCGGACTGGGATTCGAACCCAGAACCTTCCGAAGACATGTCGGCTACTCTACCATTTGAGCTATCCGGTCTATACTAAATTTCCTTTCGATTATTCTATATACATTAAGCCACACCGTCCATGTTACGGCAAGCATTTTTACAAATATAAATAATGCTGTGAAGCGGGAAAGAATAGGAGTTACGGTAATTATTACGTGTTGGGAGTAAAACACTACCTCAACCGCTTCGCGTTAGGAGACGTGCAAAAATGTTTCTAAATCATAAAACGCTTTCTAATGTTTCGCATTGTGAGTCGTACAATTAGCTGGGTGCACGCACATATATTAGTCAAAAATGAGTGTAGATACCTTAAGCATGAAAAAATGTGGAGCATTATTTCAGGTGGCACTATCAGTATGCATCAACACGCAACACACTGTTAATGAAGTAGTATTAGTGTTATTGCTCCGCTCACGTGCACCAGGCGAATAAATTTAAGGGTAATAAAAATTTTCAAAACGATTTAATTTTTCACTTTCCTACGAAACAAACTATCAAAATTACCAAACAAGTCAAAAATTTATTATTTGAAAAATATCTCACCTTTACGATTGAATTTGTAATAATCGTTTTCATACATCGGTCTCGTCATTCCAAAATCACCGAGCTTAACAACTCTCTGAGCATTAACCAGACAATTACGTGATGCGACATCTCTGAAACAACGATCAAAATACAATCAATCACCAAACATTGAATTCCAAACCAACAAAAACAACCTACCTGTGAACATACTTTAACTGCGCTAAATAACTCAGAGCGCGAGCGACATCTAGCGCCATTGCAGTGAGTTTCTTATTAGATATTTCATCAGTGTCTTCATAGTGTGAGTCATTAACCAGATGTCTTCTTGCGAGTAAGTAAGTCTTCAGATCACCATAAAGCATAAACTCCATGACTGTCAACACAGGCGTGGTTTTAATGCAAACCCCCAGTAGCTTGATGATGTTTTTATGTTCAAAACGTTTCATGACTTCAACTTCGCTCAAGAAATCCAACTTCTGCTCTGTAGTGCTGCCTGACTTGAGCGTTTTGACGGCAACAGCCAACCAACCCTTTTCTGGAAAGAAGGTTTCTCCTCCGTAAACCGTTCCAAAAGCACCCTCACCTATCTTACGATTAATGACAACTCTTTCACGTGGTATCTCCCATTTATCTAAGTCCAAAGTTGCTTGCCGTGGGTCTAGACCAAAGGACTCAAGAACTTTCTCCTGAAGTCGAACCTTCTCATCGTATTTTTTCTTGACGATCACAAAACCAGTGATCAAAACAGCGCCCAAGAGACTCAACCCAATGACATTGGCAATGACAATCGCGACCTCGCAACTAACGTCCAACAATTCTGCTAGGCCAGCTAGGATGCACCTGGCAGGTGGTTCGGATCCATCATTCGGCACTTGCGAACTCAGCCACACAATTGCAGATTCATTGAGAATCAATTGACCGCCAATAACTTCACCTTTGGTTTCTGAAACGTTTGGGAAAAAGTTCCCGACAGTTTTGATTTCGTTGTTTATATGCTGGATAATCGTGATGATTGGTGCTCTAGATGGCCCACCGTAGAATTTTATCCGGCCCGAAACGCCTTCGAAATCGATTGACGCAATAATATCTGTCATCCGATTTACGGTTTGGTCGGAATGCAAATCGGCGATGTAACTTTGGTTCTCTTTAAGCAAATTATCTATCGCGTAAGCGTAAGTCCACATGGCGTCGTAAGCGTATCCGGCGTAAGGTGATGGTGATAGTTTTCGACTACGACATGATTCTTCATATTTATCTCGCCATTCACGCACTTTTATACCCTCTTGCATGATAGTATTGTCATTCGCGAAGTATAAGTATGAAACGCTGAGATGCCCGTTTATCGCTTCGTTCATTTCTGATGTCGAGCATAGGATGTCTTCACCATTTTGGTTGTGTTTGTCGGTGTCGTACCAATCTTCTTGGAGCCATAATGGTAGGAACCATACATAACCCTGGAAAAAAAATTTTATTAGACTAAACGTTATACTTTTGGAGAATAAGATTTTTTAGAGAAAAATCAAGTAGTTATTTTCATTTCGGAAGGATTGAATTCAAATTGTAACGGTATCAAATATTACAGAATTATTTCAAAAAATGAAGTCATATAATTGATCACACACGGAAAAAAAATTTTCGGAGAAATCACCATTCCACATCATAATCCAGGACCAAACTTTCGATATCTCCACTTTCATAGTTTTACATTTTAAAATTACGATGTTACATCCTAAGAATTCGTATATAAGTAGTCAATGTACGAATTTTTACGATGTAAAATTGTAAATTTTAGTACGTAAAATTATGGAAGTGAAGATATTGAAAGTCTGGTTTTAGATTACAATGTGAAAATTGCAATTTTCTTAAAACTTTTTTTCCATGCACTCTTAATTATCCGTAAAAAATTTTGACATGTTCTGGTATATCCATCTATTTTTTATTCGTCTTGCTATGCACATATCATGGCACATCTAGATAACATAGCTCAATAATTGTGATGTGACTTGATACGTCCATATCAGTCCTTAAATTATCCTCTTAAAAAAAATCAAATTTAAGGTATTAGATGCTACAATAAAATTTATTTTTTTAACTTTTCTAAAGAATTTTTCTTGTCATAATTTTTTTAGTTTAATCAACTAAGAAATCAATTTTTGTTTAATACGATATGTTAATTGACGTATAAATTGCTAAAAGCAATGTAAAAATAAAAAATTATATTACATACAACGCAACTAACGTGACCGCTGGCAGTTGTGTTTTACTGTTGACATAAAATTTTACGATAATTTTCTCATAAAAAAAAAACTTGTCATTACTGTTTCCAGTCATCAAAAATAGACAAACGTCTATACAAACATGTTGATAATTTATCTTCGATTATTCTTAGCTTGATTTGCATTCAATTAAGTAATAAATAAATTTAATTAACAAAATTGTATTTAAAAAATCCAGCGCTGACAATAAATAATTCGCTTTACAAAAAACACAATATTGATTTTGTCGATAAATAAAAAATAAACGAATTGTAATTTTGAATATAACTTCTACTAAAAAATTGTTTAAATTATTATATTTTTTCTTGCTATAGCATAAAAACTATTGATTAACAAAACTTTTGAAGTAAATTTTATGCATTACATGAAATTTCATGACAGTCTTCCGATTTAACAAATAGTTTTACTCTAAGATTAAAAAACCTGTCAAATTTACGGTAAATTTAACTTTGACTTGAAATAACTTTCGACCGACTTGACTTATCAAATAATGACTTCAGACCTTCATTGTAGTGTTGAATTTTTTACAAAAATTCTTAGGATCTTACTGTATGATATACTGTATAATTACAAAAATAACTTCCCTCTTAATATTTCTATTAAAAATCCAAAACTTGAATTTTTTCTACTAAAAATCTAAAAATTTATTTTCATGTATTTCACCAATTAAACTCATAATAACTCTGTTTGCTTAAACAACCTCTAAAAAGTAGTTTATCAAGCGAACACTCTTTTAAAGTTCCGACAGTTCTAATTTATTAAACACATTTATCACCTAATTAAAAAGCTTACATCATACGCCGTCATTTTCAGCTTATAAGCCTCGCACATGACTTGTCGTGCTATTGTGTCGTAAACATCAGCAATAATTATTTTCGCCCGTATTTGCTTTAAATCCTCAAGATACTGTAAAAATAATGGGTGTATTATATTCAATAAAGATAACTCTTATCACATCACAATTAAGCTTAACAAAACTAAATATTAACCTCAGTCATCTCATGTCTCTCTCGCTCCCTTGGAAATTTAACATTAGCAACAAAATTAATCTCATGATCTCTCAAAGTTTCTTGCAAATATGAAATATACTCCGTATATTTTTGACCATCCTCCGTCAGAGCTGCAACCCGTTTCCAGGAAAAGTGTTCGAAGAACTGCAAGTAGACATTTCGGTACTGCTTGTTTTCTCCAATCGTCCGGAAGAAATACGGATATCTGCTTCGATCATTGAAAGTAGAACCTTCAGCGCTATAGCTGATGATCATCGTTTTGTAGTGCCGTGAAATTCCAATCAGTGGTTCGATAGTTTCCGAACAAGCTGGACCCAATACGCCAATCAGCTTCTGGTAATAGTTATGGACAATGTAATCAATAAAGGATTTCATCACCATATCTGACTTGCACTGTCCGTCGCTTGCTAAAAGCGTGATGTCATAATCACGTAGTATAGTATTATCGAGGTTGATAGCTTGTTTAGCCATGAGTGCTGCGACTGCGATAGATTTGGTGGTGTAAGGTGTCCCAGACATGGGAAATATTCCACCAATATACAGAACATTCTTGTCATCATTGCTTGGCATCCAGTGACGTAATGTGTAGTTCAAATTATCTCTCAACCAATCACACGCAATAGCATCCTCAGTGACATTGAAATCAATCAAACGATTGTAACGATCAATCAAATCTTCATACATATCGACATTGAACTGCGCACGATTGATTGCTTCCCAAGCAAATTTCGCAATTGACTCTAGTTTAGACCAAGCTAGCTTAACCAGTCGATTGGACTCGTAAACGCAACCAATGTTCAAGCCTCTGCTACCACATCCAGGAAATTCTACCGCTATGAAGTCCCGCTCATTGGGAATCACATCGCTTGGTGTCCAGTGCAAGATCGCGAATGATTGAGGATTGGTATTGTACGTTCCAAGATATTCTTTGGTTAGAAATCGAGTGAAGTTCCTCAAATGAGGACCGATCCAGGCGACTTTCACGTACAAGTTCAAGATATCTATATGGTCTTTGATGAAATAAGTGACGTCTGATTCGGATGCTAGGAGGAGAGCACAAGATGAGTTTAAGTCGTGGATATCTTGCTTCTGACAGTGAGCTGGAATGTACATTCCTTTGTTGCAAAATGCTTCTTGGCAGTAATAACGCCCGTTGGGTGCTTGGGTCAAATTTTGAATCAGTGTCAAAATAGTGTCGTTCAGGTCGAAACGAGACGCTGTTTTTGGGTAAGCAAACGTTCGCCAGTTGTCATCTGGGTCGCTGAGTTCTACCGGAATGTACCAGCTGAATCTGCCAGGAGTTGTTATAGAACCACATTCTTTGACGTCATAGCGGTTTAAGATTTGTGTGGTGTCTTCTTGAGGTGGTATCCATGCTTCCATGTTTACCATCGTTTCTGGAACACTATTAATTGAGATTGTTATTTTTCGAATCGATATTTAATATCTGTAAGAATGAAAAAGATGCCTTTTAATAGCGAAGTCATTAATATTAATCATTTATTATTTAGAAGTCGCTGAATCCAGATTTGTACTTTCCGTTTAAATAAGATAAAAAATATTTTTCTTTTTGAAATTTGGGAAATTCTTAACGACCTGATGGCTTATCAGAGTATAAGAAAGACTAAAACCCATTTTCATAAGAAATTTAGGGTTCAATAAAAAAGGTTTCTTATCATTTTGCAATTAATTGAATTCTTCAAGAGATATTTAAGGTAAAAGTTCAACTTATAAGGTAAAAGCCCCAATAGATGATCATGTACCAGTATATTTGTGAATATAGATATACAGATACATGGAGTGATCATATACAGGTACGTGATCATCTATTGGGGCTTTTACCTTACTTACTAAAGTTTTGAGATTTTTTATTTTGTTTGACGAATTTATCCGTCATTTCAAAATAATTTTTGCTTTTGTGCTTTTAATAATTTTTTTTAAAGTTCTGAGATAATCTTAATCACACCATAACAGCCGTTTTTGCCATAAAAATTTGTTTTGGACCCTTCTTGCTTCGATAATTATAAACTTTAAAAAATTGGGTAGTTATATTTAAATACTGAGGTCTAAATGTTTTTTGATTTTATGTAATATCAAAATTTTATTGAGATCAGAAAATGGATTTAATAATAAACTTTGTTGTCTCAATTTCTTTTACTTTGACGGATTAATGATAAAAACTCTAAGACTGAATCCAAATTATAATTACCACTTTTTTAACTTTCCGCTAAGAAAATTGAAAATTTTCAAAAATCGGGAAGTTATTGTTTTTACCCCGTTTTTGAAAATCGAGTTTTTATCAGATCTCGACGTTTTGAGGTCCTAGGAAGCTTCCCTGACTATTCCCGTGGTGGTGTCTGTATGTATGTGTGTATGTGTGTGTGTGTGTGTGTGTGTGTGTGTGTGTGTGTGTGTGTGTGTGTGTGTGTGTGTGTGTGTGTGTGTGTGTGTGTATGTAAACCTCTCATAACTTTTGAACGGCTTGACCGATTTGATCGCGGTTGATGCCATTCGAAAGGGTTCAATTAAACTTAGATTTTAAATATGAGTTAGACTGATTCGGACTGATAGATTTTGGGAAATCTTAAAAAAACTGCGAAAAAAAATTTTTTCAAATGTGGTTTTTTTTTAATAACGTTCAAACGACTTGACCGATCAATTCCAAAAACTAATCAGCTCTAAACATCGAAATACCACGTCGATCACCACCAAGCCGGTCAAAATCGGTTAATTCGTTCGTGAGTTATCGTTGACGAAAGAAATAGAAAAAAAATGTTTTTTTCGAATTACACCGAAATTTCCGGTCTGATCGATTTGTGTTTAAAAATATATCATAGAATTTGAAAAACTGCGTCGAATGGCGCCAACCGCATGAAAATCGGTACGTTCATTCAAAAGCTATTGCGGTTTGAAAATTCAAAAAATAATGTTTTATTAAACTTCTATCAGACTTTTGAGCTCGGAGAGCTCAAAACTACACGAAAATTATATTTTTGAGCTCGAAGAGCTCAAAAACGTAATAAGTGCAATTTTGAGCGCTTAATTACGAAAGTAGCGGGAAGTTGCAGGGATGGCCCTCAGGGTCAACCGTTTTCCTAATTTTTTTAATCAATGGAGTAAAAATAATGCATCAATTTTTAAACATTGTAGCTTTATTTTTTCCAAATTTCTTGAATTTTATAATTTTTACGATTTGGCCTGAATAAATAGTCTAAAGTTGAAGTTATAATTATTCATGCTACCAAAAAAATCAACCAAATATTAAAACAAACTGGATATCAATTGGCATTTAAGAAAATGATTTATTGACTGTTAATAAATATTTCTTCATACATAAACTGATGAATAATTCATTGAACCAAAATGAATTTTATTCACTAGAAACTAAATAAATATTTCTATTAGTAGATAAAATTTCTTATTGAATTTCAATTATTAAAAAAAATTAATAAATTAATTTTTAATATCATAAAAAATTACAAATTTTAGATTAAATCAGACTGAAAACAGAATTAAAAATAATAAAACTTACTCATATATGAGTAATTTGAACTGTTGACTCAACGAATTTTATAAAAAAAATCAAGTATTTACTCACACTCTTTGGTCATTGTAAAATAATGTCTCTGACATTCTGGAAAATACAGTTACTGCATCAAACCAGTCGTCCTTCTCAATCAATTTGACACCCGGATAGCCAAGTATCTCAATCAGAAATATCTTCATAACTCGTGTTGCTAGCCGTTGAGTTGGTCGCCGAGTTAATTCGAATGAAAGTTCAAGGGATTGTCCATCCAAATGAATGAAGCGCTTTGGACTTACTTCTGTTATTAACAAAGAAACAACTTTTAGTAGAAATAGCCTTTTTAATTGACGGTTACGGTCAAGCCTAGGTTATAATAAGTAATTTATATATTATCATAGGTTTGTTATTATAGCAGATTCTTTTAAATAATTTAACAAAATATTTTAGTTGAATGAACAAATTGATCTGTTGAAATAACAAGAATTTTATGCTAGGATAACAAAAAATTTTGCTGGTCCAACATAAACCAGTCAGTTGGTATAAAAAATGTTATTGAAATAGTCAAATTATTTTGTTCAAATAACTAATCATTTTGTTTTGCAAAATTTTCAAGTTATATTTTGAGCTGAAGGTAGTTGGGTCGTGCAAGGCATATTTTAAGAAAATTATGACATTTTTTTATCGAAAGATAAATATATTAATAATTCACCACCAAAATTTCAGATTAATTCACCACACCGTTTTTGAGTAATTAATGTTCGAAATTGCATCTTTTACACGTAGAGGTATAGAAAGATGGTAAAGTTAGTATGAAATCTTCCGTACCACTCGAGTGATGCAAATGAATCGTTTATTTGAGAAACCCCATAAGTCATATTTTTTTCGAAATCGAGTTTTTTGCATTTTTCGGTTCCTTGAATTATTCCTCACGTATACCATCACCAAAAAATATTAAATCCGTGGTCAAAACCTAACCAATCGGTTGATACAAATCTCGTTTATTTGAGAAACCATATAATTCAGTGTCTTATGGGGTTTTTCGAATAAACATTCAATCTCGAAATTCCAAAAATAAGTTTTTTATTGTTTTTTTGTTTTTCAAAAAAACTTTTTCTGAGTAGAAAAAATTCAGTTCAATGTAAAATACTTCAATTATGATAAATTTTACAATATTAGTTTAAGAAAATTAAATAAAATTATTTTTTTATTGTTTGATGTGATTTCACTGACTTTAATCTCAAAATAATGGATTATGAGATAATTAGAAACTAAATTCACTTTTAAATACTTGAATTTTAATGAATTTTACAATATTCGCTTGATGGATTAAAATTAAAAATATGTTGTTTTATTGTTGACTCTGATTTCACTGAATAAAATTCTGAAATTAATGATTACCAAATAAAAATACATTATATTTACTTTGTGATAAATTGAAATTTTGTTTTATTGTTGACTCTCAGTTCACTAATTTGAATTCAAAAATAAATGATTATTTTTTTAATTTTCATTAATTGTAGTTTCAATGTATATTTTGTACTTTATTTCATGAATATAATTAATGATTGACGGAGGAAAATCATTGTTACAGTAACAAAATGATTTTGTTACTAATACAACAAAATGTACAGAGTAACGGTGGCAAAATTATTTTATTGTCCAAACAATATCATTCTGTTTGTCTCTAAATCTGAAACAGTGATCAGATTTAAAGAGTAAGATAACAAACTAATTTTATTACATAACAAACTGGTTTTTTATTCTAACTAGGCTAATTTTGTTGAGGAAACTAATAAATTTGTTGATATAAGTATACTTAATTGTTATTACATCATATCTTTCAGTTATTCGATCTTCTGTTATTTTAATAACATTTTTTTTATTCGTATAGTGTAATAAAAATTTTTAAGTACCTTTTTGTGATGTAAGACATTGATTCGATGCACGGGCACATGGTATTGTCACAGTCAATAACAAAATGAGCGTTACATGACGTATCATTTTGATTGGTATCTATTTCAAAAATATTTGATCTGTTAATACTAATTCATTCTGTAAATTTGACATAAGTTGAATGATGTTAATAAATAACTATAACTCTATTTTTTCACATTTTGAACTGCGTAGATAATGATATTTTCTATACATTGCTATTCATATGTTTTGAATTTTGAAATCACGTTGCTGGTACCATCAGGGCGTATCACAGAAAACCAAGTCAAGTGGGAAGTTTGACACCCGATATCAGTGAAATGAATCATTTGCTGATAAGCTGATGCATTCAATAAACTTGAGCTATTTTTACATTTAAAATACTCATCGCACATGTGTACATTCGCGATAATAATACATCGTCATTTTCTCCCACCTCTTAGCGGTTCCATTAAAGTTGATATAATTGCGATCGACAATAAAAGATTATTTTGCAAGTAACTATTTTTTATGATAAAAAAATAAACCAAAAAAACAAGGAATAGATAATAAAAGAATAACAAATGCAGAATTAAAATAAACTTGATCATAGCGGTCAACAATAAACTGCGTCAACATCTCTTGGCAATGATAATAATTCTTGGATATACGCCTACTGTAAATTAACTATTAATTATTATTATTTTTATTATTATTATTATTGTTTTTTTACTATTAATTTTTTGCAAAATTCCTTATATTTAAAGTTTACTATTTATCAGCAAAGTCAATAAGCATTGTCAAGGCAAACGTTATCCGTCTATTTAAATTACTTGCATTATTTACATTCAGTAAATATTAGTTATTCCAATGTACATTATCTATTAAGATATAAAAATATATTCTAAGTCAACAAAAAAATCTTAGTTTTTGTACCCTGAAAAAAATAAATTTGATTCAAGAAAAAAATTTTTTACCCAAAAAAATTGTTTTGTAAAAAAAAATTTTTTTTAAAATAAATTTTATTTGATTCAAGAATTTTTCGTCCTGATTCAAGGTAATAAAATTCTCTAATTTTTTTTGTTTACAAATTTTTCTCTTGAATGTAGTCAATTTTTTTTTGTAGAGAAAAAAAATATTTTTCACACTTTAAAAAAAAAAAAAGCTTTATAATTATATAGAAATAAAGTATATCAAGCAACTTACCTCACGACCTATCGATAAAACTCATTATTGCCATTTGCATTTCCTTAGTCATAATTTATGATTTTGCATAAATATCCATAGCAAATTAACACAATTGATATGTTTAAAAAACTTTTTTTTAAAGTTTTCATCATGTCGTTCCACTAACACGAAACTTTTTTAATTAAAAAAATTACACCTTGGGTCAATGAAAAAAATAGTTTATTTGTAAACAATAAATCCGATAACGCAAGTGGTTTATTATGCAACATCGGACTTTAAGTCGTAAAATTTGAATTAACAGTACAAAGAGCTAATAACAACACAGTGAGACAACGAACGCGAATCAGGTTACTGCGAGACATTAAAAGTATTAAAAAGTAGGCGATGAGTTAAAATAACGGGCCACCACTAGTGACTTTGACTTGAGAATGTGACGCGAGTAAACATTCACACGCATCTAAATCCGTTGCTAACTGATTATCTTTCTGTATTACAGCTTGGGTGTGTGTGTGTGTGTGTGTGTGTGTGTGTGTGTGTGTGTGTGTGTGTGTGTGTGTGTGTGTGTGTGTGTGTGTGTGTGTGTGTGTGTGTGTGTGTGTGTGTGTGTGTGTGTGTGTGTGTGTGTGTGTGTGATATAAAATGCGTAAAACACAGTTTTTAATATCGTGAGTGAAGCGTAAAAATAATAACAATAGTAATTCAACCGTCTGTGACTGGGTAATAAAACGTGCGATCACGATCGATGAATACGCCCGTATTTTTATCTTACACTGAGAGCGCGTTATGCATATAGCCTAATCACTCGCATGATAAACGTAATAGCTACGTAAAGTATGACGTTTTAAAAAAAAAGAACGTCAGATGTTGCCTGGTGCCGAGATTAAACTGACAGCGTCATTGCGAACTGTTTTCATCTCTACTTGTGTTCTTTCTCTTTTATGTTTACTGTCATTATCATAGTAGTGTATTTGTAATCAACGGATAAATATAAAATCTTCTAGCAAGTTTTACAAGTATTATCGACTGTTGATCATCGCTTTATATTTTTGTTTTCTCAACATAGCATGATTAGATTTAATCACATCTAATTTTATTTTATTTATTACTTTATACTTGACAATTCTTATACTCAAATTTTAATAGTTAGACAGCTCTTAAAATTAAATTCTTTGTTAGAAATTTTACTTATCAATTATTTATCCACTGTTCTCATCAACTACTTCAGCGCATGATTTAGATGACATAAGGAATTGTATGAGGATAAGAAAATATGTTGTTATTCCTCCGGCAAACTGAAAAAATAAATATTTTTATTCAATACATTCAATATACAGTATTAACGGAAAATTTCCGGATGACCTTCTTGTTTACTTTTTAATTTAAATATGATATATGGGTGATTCTCTGTAAGGATGTTTTTTGCTGTCCCAGGCATTTTTTTATTAGAAAAATTGTTATTTTGTTACTAAAAAAAATTTATTACGAAAGTAAAAAAACATTTCTATTTGGAACATTGAAAATTAAAATGGAATAAATTTTGGTTTTTTTGCTATAAATTCGTAAACCACCGAAATGTCAGTCCCCTGGGCTGTTCCAGTCCCAAAATTAAAACTTTAAGATTAAATTTTAAGTTATTCGTCAATAATATATAATTTAGTCCATAATGTTTATAAGCTTAATTAGTTAACTAACAATCTTCTTCAATAAAAAGTACCGAAAGTTAATTTGTTTCATTAAATTCATTAAACCAAAGTTTGTCCCAGGCATTTTAAGATCAGTCCCCTGCCAGAAGTTCAAAGCCAAAAAAAAAAAAAATCTAGCGTGTTATTTTACCTTTTGTAAGGTTTATAAGGATCTAACTAGCCTTGAGTTAATAACCATAGGACTGTTAGCGCTTTATCGCCATTTTATTTAGTGTCAAAGCACCGTTTGTGCTGTAAATATGTGACTGGGCCACTTCAAAACTCATTCCCCTGGCAGCTATTTTTATATATAATTTATTTATAAAATTGGATCCATAAGTCTTAATATTATTCTAATTAATGTAAACATTCATTGAGAACTTAAAAAGTTGAATGCATTGAAATAGTTTCCTTGATTTTTCTCAATATGATAAAAAAAAATCAGTCCCCTGGCAGTCAGTCCCCTGTCATGTTATATGGCAAAAGATACACAAATATCGAAAAAGTAAAAATTTATTCGGCTGTTTATTTATTATAATTAAGCTGATAGTTTTGAAGCCCTTGTTAATTTTTATTCTAATAAAATCAAAAATAATTTTGTCGGACAATTTTGTACAGATTTAAGACGTCCTTACAGAGAATAACCCATATAAACAAATTAACTTGATTTATGAAGAAAATGCTATTTTATTTTACAAAGTGTGTACGATCGTGTCATTGACTTTCTTCTTGATTTATTTTACTTTTAACAATCGTTTTAATGAATTTTAATCTTATCCGGAAACTTTCTGTCGGTAGTTAATCTTTATAAAGACAAATTTAAAAAATGATAATCATAATTATTGTATACACTGAAAAAGAAAAATTTATTTTTTTAAAAATCTGCATTGTTGTGACAAGAAAGTACTGTGTTAAAAATTTTCAAAAATTTTATTTTATAGTTTAAGCGCGTTTTTCTCAAAACTACTTTTTTGAAAACGATGTGCAAGATATCTCAAGTTCTACACAACCGATTTACTTTAAATTTTACACAGAATTTCTTTACACATTATAGTATCGCATTACAGAGCATTTTTAAATAAAAAATTTTTTTCATATTTTTAAAAAATTCCAAACGACAGAAAAACAGGGAAAAAACAAAACGTATTTTTCAAACCACCGTCATTTTGTAAAAAAATTATTTTTCTGTAAAACGTCTTGTAGTGCGATAAATAAATCCTTCCTCTTTAAGGACTATTAATTGTTTTCCATTTCAGGTCACTGAAAGGATTAATATCCTGCACACCAGGATGTGCCATTCTTTCATCAATCCTTACTTTGCCGGGCTGCAGTTTTTTGAAATTTGATTTTTTTGAAATTTTATTAATGTTTTGTACTATTTAAATATCAATAAAAAACTTATAAAAAAAAAGGATAGTAAAAACATTTTGTTGTTTTTATTATCGCGACCGAAAAAACACCTAAAATTCAGGCTTTTAAAGAATCTATCTATAGACCAAAATACCTTTCTTGATGAAAAAAAGTTTTCTAGATTCGGAAAAAAACAATTTGGATAAATAACTTGCGAATTTTCAATCAAAATTGTTCTTTTCTAAATCTAGATAAATTTTTTGAAAATCTAAATTCTTGCTTTTTCAAAATTCAAATCTAATGGATGGTTGATTATTTTTAGATTCCCCCAGAGTAATTTTACGACAAACATTTATTTTTTCTTCATAAAATTCTTTCATTTAAAAAATGACATTTTTTTTAATACCAAGAAAAAAAATTCGTTAAAGAATAAATTTTTTTTCACTGAAGAAAATAGTTTGACTAAACGACTAAAAGAAAATTATTTTAGTTGAAGCAAAAATTTTCTTGCTGCAAGAAAATTTTTATGGCTTGAAAAAATTCAATCATTGCTTAATTTATTACAAAAGTCAACGCTACATTCATATGAATATATATTTATATATTATACAGGTTGACAAGATAAAAATAAGCATAGTGATTCATTGAAAAAATGATGTATTATCATAAAAAAGTCAGATAGTGCTGACATATTTTATTGTAATAAAAAAAAAAGAAATTAGGAAAACGGTTGACCTTGAAGGCCATCCCTGCAACTTCCCGCTAATTCCATACCTGGACGCTTAAAATTGCACTTATGCTGTTTTTGAGCTCTTCGAGCTCAAAAATACAGTTTATGTGTTGTTTTGAGCTTTCCGAGTTCAAAGAGATAACTTTTCTATCCTTTTGAGCTCTTCGAGCTCAAAAGTCTAATAGAATTTTGATAAAACACTATTTTTTGAGTTTTCAAACCGCAATAACTTTTGAATGAATAAACCGATTTCCACGAGGTTGATGGCATTCGACGCAGTTTTTGAAGCCTAATAAAGCAATTTCAAGTTTAAATTGTTCGAACAATAAATTTCGGAGTAATTCCGAAAAAACACTTTTTTGGGTTTTCTTTCCTGCACGATATCTCTCGAACGAATCAACCGATTTTGACCGGATTAGCGGCAATCGACGTGGTTTTTTAAGGTTAAGAGCTGATTATTTTTTGGAGTTGATCGATAGATCCGTTTGAAAGTTATTTCAAAAAAACCACTTTTGAAAAAAATTTTTTTTACAGTTTTTTTTAGATTTTTCGAAATTCATCGGTCCGAATCAATCCAAATTGTATTTGAAATCTAAGTTTGGCCAAGCTCTTTCGAATGGCACCGACCACGATGAAATCGGTCTAACCGTTTAAAGGTTATAAGGAGTTTACATACTTACACACACACACACACACGCACACACACACACACACTGTAACGGGTACTTTTTGACTTATTTTACCCCCAGCTCGATTTAAGCTCGCCGGAGTCCAGGATTCTAACGAGGGTAAATCTAAATTAATTAAACTCGAAAATTTAATCCACAGATTCGGTAGAATCTGGCGCCAAGTTCCGTTCAAATCCGTTGTAAACGGAGCGCCAGACTACCGAGTATGTTTACCATAAGCAGAACGATATTTTCAGGTTGCAAAATTTTATTCATTCTACAGACCTTTTTTTTCTTCAATGATACTCTATAATAATACGTTATATGTTATATTATCAATATTAATTAATAATGGTCTTTGAAAATAATAAATTCTATTTAAAATTAATTAAATTCACTGGCACAAACTATAGCGACCCAGATTTTTAGATCCTGACTTTTTTCTTATGGAGAAAGTGACATGCCACAGACTAAATAATTCGAGAATCCATGGTAATCCTTCTATAGATAGGAAACTACAGTTAGAAAAAAATATTTCACAGCTTGCACCTACACCCGCCAGGGTGCGCTGGAATCCGAACAAAAACAGTTTCACTGTAAAAAATCACGCCAAGTCCACGTTCATAAGACTTTTAAGAAAAAAAAATTTTTTTTTCTTTACAAAAAGATATAAAATCAAAATATTAAAAAATCCAAGTAACCGATATGATTGTATATAATTTTCGGAAATTAAAAAACATTTTGTTGTAAATTTAAAAATTAAAGAAATAATTTTGGAACGTACTTGGTGTGCGTCATTGTGTATGTCAAATTTTTTTTCAGTCTTAGTAGATAGATTTTACGAATTTTATAAAAAGTAAAATATTTTGCAACCACGCACACTAAATACGTGGACTTGGCGCGATTTTTTACAGTGAAACTGTTATTGTTCGGATTATAATTATCAAAAACAGAACCTCTTTATTATAATAAACAAAACATTAAATTTATACATTTTACAATAACGGCGATTATTTAAACAAAACCCACACATACGCGTCGTATACTACCCTAGTAGAAATAATCGAGTTTTCACTCGACATAAAAACCAGTAACTGGCCAGTGATATCGAGTAAAAACTCGAAATCGCGCCATCTACAACTAAATCATAAACATTGGTCACACTGACGTTGTACCTTTACGAGTGTGTCTGTTTATTTTTCTTTATTAACCTATACGCATTATTATTGTTAGAAATGTTAAAAAACAGTCTAAATCAATACAAATTTATGTATATTAATGTGTAAATAATTTTCTATATATATATTACAAAATAGATGCAGTAAAAAAAGTTGATACAATGAATGAATTGCGAATGTGGGAAATAAAAACAAATATTTCAGATTGTTATTTAGACGAGTTGTTAAGAATTTCGCAAGCTGGAGTTCTTCCAGAGTTACCAATAACTGCAAAAATATTTTTAAATAAATGCAATGTATCTTTTAAAATTGAAAAAATTTCAATTGCTGATAAAGTTACAGTGAGTGAATTTGTTTACTTCGATGTTGAAGATCATCTTACAGCGATTATTAATCTGTGTTCATAAACAAAGCTTAATATTTTGACAATTTAACATGGATGGAATAAATTTATTTAAATTGAAAAACTAAATGAATATTTTTTTAATTATCTCCAATAAAAAACAATTATTTTATTATTTCATTGTTAGATTTATTATTATTAGTCTATTAGTCTAATAATGTTATCTATCTATCTTCTATCTTCTATATAAATAAAAATAAAATGCCGCATGTATGTCCACGCATCACTTGAGAACGGCTGGACCGATTGGGCTAATTTTTTTTTTGTTGTCTTCAGAATTTTCAGGAGAAGGTTTGTATGTCAAAAAAATTTTTAAAAAATCCTCCCCCAAAGGGGATTGCGGGAGCGTTAACAATGAATAATTCCCGTTTTTAAACTATGGATCCTATAGACCCCAAATTTGGTAGGAATCTTCTGTAAAGGATATAGAAATAATCTATGGACGAATTTCACGATAGCTTACTCCACAGGGGGTTGCGGGGCAGATATTAACAATGAAAATTTTTAATTTTCAAATTATAGATCCTACAGACGGCAAATTTAGTTGGAGCCTTCCATATGTGGTGCGAAAATGTTTTAAGAACGGATTTTACAGCAACCCACCCTAATAAAGATTACGGGGGTGGGTGTTAGAATGTTAAATTTCTATTTCCAAACTGTAAATTTCTACAGACTCTAAATTTGGTAGGAATCTTCGTGTATAATTTTAAGTTCAGCTAAGAATGGATTTTATCAAATTCTAACCCCAAAAGGGATTGCGGGGACGTCAGCAATGAAAAACTATCATTTCCAAACAATAGTTTCTATAGACTCGAAGTTTTGTAAGAATATTTTATTTATAATGTAGAAATCATCTCGAATAGGATCTTATGAAATTCCTCCCTCACATAAGAGTGCGGGGGTATTAATTGTCAAAAATTCATATTCTTCAAATATCAGTTTCTACAGATATAAAATTTGATAAAATCTCAAGAGAAACAGGAAATTTTGGAAGTTCAGGGAAGTTTAAACGGTGAAAAATATAAATAATAAACAACAGAAAATACTAAAAACGACAATTTAGTTTTCCAATACACAATGTTCTGAGCTGAGTAATGAGGTCCGATCTCTTTGGGTCCGTTCCTAGCTGTGAAGTGAGGTCCGATCTTTTTGGTCTGTTTTGTTTTCAGAAATAAAAAAAAGTGTCAGTTAGTTGTTAAAAGAAATAAATTAATTTCAAGCCAATGAATAAAATCTATCATCAGTTTGTCAGTGCGCAAGAAATTTTTTATTGTTATTGTTTTAAAATACCAAGGAGAAGACGACCTGACGACTGTTCGTGAGTCGAAAAACCACCATCTTTATATATTTACGCACCGCAAGAAAAGATAAAAAATGTAGTCCATCGGAAAGCTTTAAAATTAATTAAGTATATAAATATGTTGCATTTAATGTAAATAAAAATTTTGTATCAAGTTTTGACTATACTTTTCACAAATATATGTAGATGATACGAAGTTCACCGGGTCGTTTAGTTATATAATATAAATATATAAATGAAACTTTGAAATCATTTCGTTTATTAAACATCACTTTTATTTTTTTTTGACAATTTTAATAACCCCTGATAACCTGAAAATTCTAAATTGGCAGTTTAATTAAGGCCGCCATGTTTTGTGAGATCTCTAGTAAAACTGGCCAGTTACTCGACAGAAACTCGATATCACACTGGCCAGTTACTGGTTTAAGTCTAGTCAAACTGGCCAGTTACTGGCTAAAAACTCGATTTCATTTCTACTAGGGTATTATCATTACCGTCGTCGGTAATATCATACTCCCGTCGCTTACAAAATCGCGTCGCTAATTTTCCCTCCGTCGGCCCTTTGGTGCCCGATTCCTGACGGGTGACTAGTGCCGCCCCGCAGGCCCTATCCGCGATTCCCAAAGGGTGAGTGAATAAAATCCACCTCTCCCTCACCTAATCAGCTGTGATTGCCACCTTTTGGCTGAAGGCCTCCAGGTTATGACCCAGATTTTACTTTTTGTATTTGAGTATTTTAGTTTATTTTTAGTTAATTACTTAAAAATTAATAGAAACAATTATTGTTATTAGTGCGGCGATTATTATTTAATTATTGTATTTATTTAGTTAATAATTTTATATTATTGTTACCAAAGGTATGATTAAATTAAGAAATTAAGCGTGTGAGAAATTATTACGAAGCCGAGCGAATTAATTGTAAAAGAAATTAAAAGACTGGGCAATTTATTCTAAGTTCCGAACAAGATTTAGTATGGGAAAGTGATGAATGGATATAAAATGAAAGAAATGACGATTATTATTTTGTAAGAAATAATTTAGGTAAGCGAAGATTTTATAAGTCCCGAGGACAATTTAGTATGAAAAATCAACGAATGGATAGAAAATGAAGGAAATTGCGATTAAAATAATAAAGAATTGTGAATTTGACGAAACGAATGGATGGAGAATGAAGAAAATTACGATTAAAATAATAAAGACTTGAGTTTCGAAAATAAAAACTTAGAATTTGGCGAGACGAATGGATGGAAAATGAAGGAAATTACGATTAAAATAATAAATAATTATTTTTGAATGCTAGTTCGAGAACACCGGACAGGTGTCTAAAACGACTCTTCCTTTTCGTTACAAGAGAGTTAGGCAAAAAATGATAAACGCCAAAATTTGGCTCGATAAAGCAAGCAGTTCTTTCTCGGGAGAATTACTCGGGCGAATACTCTTCACCAAGTAATTCCAGAGGATGATACTCTACCTGAGTCTGACCAAGGCCCAGGTAAGTATCATGAACCGACCGGATGAAAGTGCTTCTCCCCGTGCCGAAGCCTTCAGCTGAGGTACGGTAGGTGATCATAAGCCGTGTAGGTGGGGGCGAAGAGGACACTCTCCATTCGCTCTCGGGGTAGAGGATTAGGCCCAGGGGTGACGGCTAGTCTCCTGGGGAAGCGGGGAACCAGCTTTTGAAGTTTAGTTCGCGATTTTGACGCTCACGGCGAGTGAGAGTATGTGTGAGAAGAGTGTTCTAATATATTGTTTATATGGTTTAATTTGTTTATATTGTTTATATCGTTTATTAACATTATCAGGCCAATAACGAGGTTTTTCTTTTTTCTTTGATTGATTTAAAATAAAGTGTTTTGTTTATTATTTTGTTATTGATAATGTAATCCCCGTTTATGACCCTGGACTCCGGCGAGCAAATTTCGAGCCGGGGACAAATAAATTATTTTATTTTTATAATTTTTGGAAAACGTGGACGTTACAAGGTGGAGAGTAGCCTTTTCTCGTAGGAGATCAAGTTCACTTACCTGTGGTAGTCCGCACCATGTAGAGTGGACCCTCTTCTAATTCTTCGGCCAGAAGTCTCCAGACGAGAAATTAAACCCAGAGAAAGGTTGCTCAACGGCGGATAATTTTCGGGCTTTATCAACCCGAAAATTATTATTGAAAGCGAAAATTATTGGTAAATTATCGCCACCTATCGCACGCCGTCGAACTTCGGGAAATCCCCGAAAAATTATAAGTTTTTCATTAAACTTTCAAAATTAAATATTAAATTCATTCAATCAATTCAACAGATTACATTAATTTCAATCGATTTACATACAAATTACACTCCCATACAATTTCTTCACTGGGACTTAGAAAATAATTCTCAGACAAAGTCAATTTTTGTTCTTTGAAAGAACAAAAATTATCACGACGCGGTTTTGCTTATATTAGCTCGGCGATTTTTACCGCGAGCGAACAGTCGACGCCATCTATCGCGGCGATGGCGAACTACAGAATTCATTTTTTTCTCTTAACCGTCGTTTCCAATAATTATTAATAATTAATTAATAACAAATAATAATAATAATAACCAATAATAATTAATAATTCACAAAATAATTCAACTTATACACAGTAAAAAATTTTGCGTCATTGCGTCAAAAAATTTTGTGTTAAAAATTTTTGTGTTAAATTGACACAAAAAAGTGTTAAATATTTAACAAAAAAATTTTTAACACAAAATTTTTTGACGCATTGACGCAAAATTTTTTACTGTGTAAACAAAACTAAACCTAAATACATAGGGGAAGGACGGGCAAAACGGATATGTTAATTTGAAAATGAAATAACAAATATATATTACAATCATATCCATTCTTAACTTTGGCTAATAATTTTTGGGTAATTGAAGTTTATAATTAAAGTAAAATAAAAATAATAACAAAGAAATTCTTCTTCGAAATTAAAAAAAAAAGTCAACATTATCCGTTTTGCCCTACCAGGGCGGGCAAAATGAATACTCAGGTCGCGTAAAACGAATACTGATTGGAAAATACATTTCAATCAAAACAATCGTCGCAAAAATATCAACCGCGTCCTGAATATGAAGAAAAAAATCAAATCTGCATCGTCCTTAGCAACATTAAACTAAGTACTGTATACTTACGATTTAAAGTTTTTTTTTTGCATAAAATTCAATATTCATAAAAAAAATTCCCACAACTATGCAAAACCAATACATTATCGATAACGGTAAGTGTAGTTACATAATAGATTGATAGATTGCTGTCTAAAATGTTTCTATCGACCGACCAGCGATTTAAAACGATTATTCATTTTACCCGCCCTCTCCGTCTTGCCCGTCCGTCCCCTAAATGCCGTAGCACGGGCAGTCGACGCGGTCGCGGTAGCGGTGGCTTGCTCAGTCCGTCGATGAGGCCCGCGGTGCCGTCGATCACGACACCCCTCCGCCTCCCCACTTATAATACTTTCTTCACAACACATACAGACATAGTGACACCCTCGCGGGGATAGTCAGGGAAGCTTCCTGTGACCTTCAAACGTCAAGATCTGATGAAAACTCAATTTTTGCGAAACGGGGTAAAACCAATAACTTCCCGATTTTTGAAAATCATCGATTTTCTTAGCGGGAAGTTAAAAAAGTATGAGCATCCTAAAAATTTTTTTAGCTTTTTGATGAAATTGTTTCTACTCTACAAAATTTAAAATTAAGTGATAGGAGTCACCTGTGAAAATCATTTAATTTGTTGAAATAATTCAGATACATATCGTCACAATAGGGGAATGTTTGTCAAATACGTCGGCAAATTATTGTAATATCGAAAATAAAAAGAGTATACGCCAAAAGCGTAGGCCATCAGGTAGTATTTAAGTCTAGCTAAAGAGGATGAGTGCTGAGGGTCAGTTGACCTGAGTGTGAAAATTAGTTCTATACGAGCGTTTGACAAAGACGTACCATTTTTCTTGTAAGACATTGTTTTAAATAAACTTCCAATCATTTTAGATTTGACTCGTCATCACTTACAGAAATAAGAACCTTCTCCCTATTAATTCATCTACAGGGGATATCACATTAAAGGTTCATTAGTGGAAAATTAGCTTATACAAGAAAAGTCCATATTGTATCATTCGTTTATTTAAAGAAGAAAACATTAAGAATCTGGTCCCGTGACGGTAAAATTTGCTGTCATGGCAAAAATTGTCATACTATACTGCGGATAGTACACAGAAAGAAAAATTTCTTGATTGGAGAGCAAAATTGTTAGCTCAAGAAAATTTTCGAGTGCCTGAAGGAAGACCGAATTTGTGTTGGCCAAAGTAAAAATTTTTCTTGAAATTATATTCTTGGTGGAAGTCATTTTTTCTTAATTCAAATTATCATAAATACTTGATACAATAAATTTTATTTATATTTGATCAAGATTTTAAGATACTTTAGGGAAGCAGCGCTACCTACTTCAGCTGAGAAAAAAATTTTCTCACCTTGAGAAAATTTTTCTCTTGAATATTTGATCTCCATTTTATATTATTTTAACGTGCAATTATACATATTGAATGAAAAAAAATGATTCAATATTATTTGATCTTCACATTTGACATAACATGATTAATAATCAATAAAAATATTAATGAAAATTTACTTCTATCGAGATATTTAATTTTTTGGAGCAAAAGAAAAATTTTCTCAAAACAACAAGATTTTCTTGACTTAAATAAATTTTCTTGGATCAAGATACGTACTTCTTAAAGCAAGAGAATTAATTTTGTTGGAATAAGTGAAATTTCTTGTGTCAAAAAAAATTTTTTTTTCAGTCAAGAAAATAATTAGGAAGAAAAATATTTTCTCGGCTCAAGTGAACCGGTTTTTATGTGTAACTAAAGCAATAAAGCAAATTAATTTTTTTTTCTGTCAATAATGTATTTGAGCTTTTTATTTAGCATAACATTTGAAGTTATGTTATTTCTCAATAAAGTTATGTAAATAATATCAAAATCAGTTTGCTTAGGGCATTGAAAATCCAAGAACTTCTCTTAGTTGCGCAAATTTACCCTATACGGGTGCGCACACTTATCCGCAGTACAGGGTAAGTGTGCGCATTTTGAAGCATTTGGATTAATCCGTTTTTTTCCGAACTGTTGTTTTAGATTTCATTTCTTAATTAGATTACTACTTCAAAAAATACTCTATCGACACATGACTCATTAGTGGATTGAAATTTTTCATGTATATTTGACAACATTTTTTATTTATGTTAAACATATAAAAATTTTTCACAGAATTAGAAAATTTTTTCACGGATTACAGAAATAAAATTTACTCACGGATGTGAGAAGAGTCGCATCTATTTTCAATCCTTTTACCGTAAATGTCGTGTCGTGATGCAAAAGCTGGAGTGAGAATATCTGCAACTATAAAATTAAATGACCATTTTGAATTTCAGTCAGTTTGATGTTTTTATTTATCTAATTTGAGATCATTTATCATCACAGAAAAACTTAATCTATCAAATCCTTTTGAGGCATGCAAAAGTGAACGATAATTTCCAATTAATTCTATTCCACTAATATACCTCATCATTGATCTCTTTATCTTTGGTTTCATTGAGAATCTCATGTACAATGATCCCTGTTTTCCGCGATTGCTTCCTGCACTCCTCGCACATGATAACCATCAACAGCAACTTGATCGTATAGTAACTCATCGAAGTAACAAAATACGAAAACCAAATTTGAGTTTCGATATTCACACCACTCACACCAAGTGCTCTCAAAATATAAAAGTACAACGAAAACGTTATTTCAATGAATGTCAAGGTAACACTAGCAATCATTTGTAATCCAAATTTCTCATTTATTTCGACAGTTAGCTTACTGACATTATTATGCTGCTTGATGATTTGTTGGATATTTATTATCAATAACGGATTCCATTTTTTGTGATAGTTACGCCTTAATAAATGACGTTCATTGATTCGCAAATTGTCTTTCAGCTTATACAAATTTTCGTTTATTGTCGTGAAACAAACGCCAATCAAACTTGCATGATTAATATAAATCTTATCGATGCAGTAAATAATGAAGGTCGTATGCATCGCGAGTGCACGAAACAGAAAAATTTTATAGTTTCCTGAATAAATACTCGGAAATTGCAAAAGTAGAAATCCAACGCCAATCAGCTCAATAATATGAATGATTTTGGATAATTTTGCCAATTTTGCCGGCGAAATTTCGAGAGTTACTGCGTTGAATTTCTGGTAGAATATTACCCGAGAATTGCTTTGAACGAGTGAAACCACAAACATGAAACAGCCTAAGCTGAGATAACAGTGAGCCTGCAAAAATGCTGGTACCCGGGCGAATTTTATTGCGCCAGATACATTTATATAGTAGATTATCAACGCAAAAATCACTATATAAGTTGCAAAGACAATTGCCGAATAAATATTTGTAATTCTCGAATTTGTGATTGCCGTTGATTGTATCTTTGTCACTTTGTACGGGAATAAACCATTTATTTTGCACAGCATAAAAATCGGGTACATCAAAGATGTGTAATTGGTAGCTGTGAACAGTTGCCAATTAGACTTTTTTGCTTTAACAATATTTTTTGTGAGAATATCCATTGCTTAGCAGTTACTGAATTTATTTCTTAATGCTTTCATGGAAAATATAATGCGATATTGATTGGCGTTGTAAATTGTTTTTTTTTTCTGGTATTATTAAGTGAAAATGATGGAGCTATTTGCTTAACAGACATGAATGATAACAGAATGATTGATTTGAGCATTAAATTATGTTAATGAATACTGCAAAGCTATCATTTAATAGTGACAACAGTGGAGACTTTAATGGTTATGACAAACATAATTGCGAAATTTAATAATCATTATTATTTAATGATATTTTTTGGGATTGCAATTATATTTTTAATGCACTTCGTACAATTACGGCTATTAAAATTGATATTCTAGACTCTTATCACAGAATAGAGTAATGTACATTAATTACTGACTGTTTAAAACAATTAACGTTGATCAATTTTTTTTACTCCTTAATAGAAGTTTATTGTTATTGTTATTATTATTAATGCTTTCGCAAATTAATTTTATATTTTTACGCTCCCAGATATATATATTTAGAAGCAATGTGGTAATTTTAAAATGAAGGGTTAATATTTTCAATATTTGAAAATGAATAATATTTATAAATTTATTAAAATTAAAAATCTTTAAAGTAATTATATTTTCAATTTTCATACGTAAGCTATGAGACAGTTATTGCAGCATTATATAGCTCGAGGCAACTGATAACTCTGTTTATGACTTCTATACTCAAGAAAAGTTCGCAAATTAGTCACGAAGCTTCACTAAAAAGAGTGACTCATTTTTTTATTACAATCAATAAATATTAATTGGCATCAAATAAAGGTTTTTTTGTTTCACAACAAAAAATAAGTCAATATTTTTCTAATAATTTGGTTCATTGATCAGTAACTTTTTATATCAGAGAAAAATTAATTGTGCGTTTGTTTGGGTGTTACACGATAAATCCCAATAGGACGTAGAAAATCTGTTTATCGGTGATTAAAATGAAAATCTACTGTTCGCAAGTAAAGAACTTATTGAAAAAATAATGAATAAAATAATTCGATAGTTCACGGTGAAAAATTTCCAATGAATTTTACTATGTGTGCATAGTAATACTGAACCATAAGAAAACTGGTACAAAATTTACAAGTTCCCATAGTAAACGGTATGCGCAGATGACACGATTGTGCAGTAAGGGCTGTACGATGCACGTTTGAATGTGTGTGGCCAAGTCGCCATATTAGATGTTTACCTCGCGCCAATTTACTCACTAAAAAAGTCTGTTTGTTGTAAAAATATTTTTTATTGATTTATAATTGATGTCATATGAAATTAAAAATATGGAAGATTTATTGAGATAGATAGATAGATAGATAAAAAATTTATTTGGCTCTGGAACTTAAGCTCCCTCAAAGCCATCAATATTTAAATTACATTGGTTTACATAGGTTACAAGATTACTTAACTAATTAAAGGTTTACAATTAGATTTAATTTCAAATGTTATAAAATCCAAATAGATTATTTAATACAAACAAATAACTTAATTTAAAGTCATAATAATTCTACAAGAAAAAATATTTAAATACGATCCAAAATAAAGATTGCAATTGTTAATTGTCATGTTCAAAAAAGTGATTCAAAAAAGCATTTTTTAATTCAACCAAATTATCTACAGCCACAGTCTCAGCTGGCAGTGCATTCCAGATACGTATTCCATGAATTAAGAATGAATTATCATACATGACACAATTAGCCTGCGGTATACGAAGATAGTCTTGTCGGACATCACCTCTACGCAGTGCTACAGGCAAAAAGTCTAGTTTTGAGCCGAATAGCTGCCGATAATTTAGTCGAATTTCCTTATAAAACAGACAAGCAATGAAATAGTCTCTTCTCGCTGCAAGCTTTAGCCAACCTAACTTTTTGAAATATGGAGTAACATGTTCATATTTTGGTACTTTATAGAAAAATCTAACATATGAATTCAATTTACGCTGCATCTTTAATAATAATTTGTTTGACATATTCGTATACGCCGCACAACAATAATCAAAGAGAGGAATTATTAAAGTAGATACTAGCTTAATATGTAAACTTTCACTAAATATTTCATTGTTTATTTTTAGTTGTGCTAGAATACTCATAGCGCGATTGCACAAATTTGTTACTTGATTCTTCCATGAGAGAGTACTATCTATAGTCACCCCAAGGTATTTTACAGTGCTACTATAAGGAATAGCACACCCCTCCACAAAGATTGTGTCGGCTAGTCTGCACTCATCACTACTAATTTTTGCTCTACTTCCACAAATAATTGCTTTCGTCTTCGAAGGATTCATTTTTAGATGATTAGTTCTGCACCAATCTGTGATTTTTATTATTTCACCGTTAAGCTTATTCACACAAACACTGATTTGAGAAAGATGGCAAGAAAGGTATATCAGTAAGTCATCAGCATAGAATAAGTATTGGCAATCTAAACGTTTAGCTAAATATGTGATGTATAGTGAGAATAATAACGGATCAAGCATACTTCCCTGAGGTATACCACTTACAATTTCTTTCCACGACGAGTTACTTTCGCTAGAGCGTACGGACTGCTTTCTGTTTGCTAAATAAGATCCAATCCAATCAACGGCTGAATTCGACATGTTTATAGATGACAATTTACATAATAATCTTTTGTGATTAACAGAATCAAAGGCATGACTAAGGTCAAACGAGATCGCAATTAAAACCTTTGACTCATTCACCGCTTGTCTTATATCGTCACAGAACTTTACAATGGCAGTCTGCGTACCCAAACCTCCACGAAATGCTGTCTGATATTCATCGAAGTAATTATTGTCATTGATATCCGAACAAAAACAGTTTCACTGTAAAAATCGCGCCAAGTCCACGTTCATAAGACTATTAAGAAAAAAAATTTGTTTTTCTTTACAAAAATATATAAAATAAAAAATTAAAAATCCAAGTACCGATATGATTGTTTATGATTTTCGGAAATTAAAAAAAATTTTGTTACAAATTTAAAAATTAAAAAAAAAAATTTGGAACGTATTTAGTGTGCGCGGTTGCAAAATATTTTACTTTTAATGAAATTCGTAAAATCTATTTACTAGGACTTAAAAAAAATTGAAATACACAATGACGCACACCAAGTACGTTCCAAAATTTTTTTCTTAATTTTTAAATTTATAACACAATTTTTTTTAATTTCCGAAAATCATAAACAATCATATCGGTTACTTGGATTTTTTAATTTTTTTATTTTATATATTTTTGTAAAGAAAAAAACAAATTTTTTTTCTTAATAGTCTTATGAACGTGGACTTGGCGCGATTTTTTACAGTGAAACTGTTTTTGTTCGGATTTTAGTATTTTTGTAATTATAATAAAAATTTACAATTGGTACCAACTTAAATCTCGCGTTGGTTGCATTTTTATAGCAAACTATCCCCTTGAAACTACAGTTTATGTAAAAATAATTCCAGCGCACCCTGGCGGGTATAGATGCAAGCTATGAAATATCTTTTTAACTGTAGTTTCCCATCTAATGAAGGATTACTATGCATTCTCAAATTATTTAGTCTGTGGCAGATCACTTTGCCCATCGAAAAAAAGTCAGGATCGAAATTTTTGCGTTGCTATAGTTTGTGCTGATTAAATTTAATAATTTCAATTAGATTAATTGTTATAAGTGAGTATAATTAATTAATAACAGTCAAATAAAGTATGAATTACTGCTATAATATACAATTTAGGAAAAAAAAGTACTGTAGAATTAAATAAAATTTTGCAACCTCAAAATACCGTTCTGCTTACAGTAAACATAGTCGGTAGTCTGGCGCTCCGTTTACAGCAGATTTGAACGGAACTTGGCGCCAGACTCTACCGAATCTGTGGATATTTAACAATTTGGTCATGAGTACACCGTTCCAAGGCTTGGGCGGAAGTAACTATGACTCTCTTGAGGGAGTGAGGGCGAACTCAAGAGAACATAGTCAAGCAAGCAATTTCCTTTCCGTGGGTTTCGCCATAAGTAAGGTAACATTGAAAGGCATCCCTCGATGCGTTACCCCAAACTAAAAATTGCCACTGCGCTTTCCATTGCTGTTCTTTTATTATATTTTGGAAAGCAATACGTCCCGTCAAAAGGGATACGAATGAAGCAAGTGACTTTCTTTCATGGAGTTTGATGAGTAGGTAGTGTGACCCTAGTCATGTTACTGAAAATCAAAAGTCACCACTGCAAGGTAGAGCAACCTAACTCTGGTAGGAACTCTCCCCATGGGAGCTTATTTATTATTATCTTGTTATTATCATTTGTCACCAGAGAAAGGGGAGTTACGCCCCCTGCCTGCTCGAGTACGGTGTTAGTTGGACCTTGCGACTTTCACCAAGAAAACTATACTTCCAATGCCCAATCTCTGTCCTACTAGCTTAGGACAGAGCAACGGATTTGGATTATAGAGTTAATGCAAGGTAGAGGACTGCGAAGGCACCTCGCCC
Organism: Cotesia glomerata; assembly: GCF_020080835.1. Lineage (NCBI taxonomy): Eukaryota > Metazoa > Arthropoda > Insecta > Hymenoptera > Braconidae > Cotesia > Cotesia glomerata. The sequence continues at coordinate 6,634,477 of NC_058163.1, read as the reverse complement.
TATCACTCAAGGGATATACATCAGCAGGCTGGAGCATCATGGGTTGCGGTCCAGCCGGATCTAAACTACGTAAAGGCCAAAACGGCCAAGGTAGATAGGGCTACCAAAGACAGATCGAGGTTGTCAATGGCTGAACACGGCAGTCAAAGGTAGAGGGGACTACCAAGGTAGAAGGTGGCTACCTGAGTAAATTACACACAATGCAGGATGATTGGGTTCTCGTCCTGCACTATAACCCCAAGTGGGGAGTGCAAGTCACTCATCTTGCCCACAGTCGTAGATCACGGGGGACCGCAAGGCTGGCTGTGACAGCTGCTGCTGGTGATCTGAGTAAAATCCTCCGGCTGATTCCTCATGGGGAGGCTCAGCAAAGTTCTGCCCCGGTTATCCGAGGGTTTCTACGTAACACGTAACCACCCGAGGTAACATGAGAGGTTCCTTTCTGCCCCGGTTTCCAAGGGTATCACGCAGCACTTAATCTGTGCGTCTTTTCTTTGAAAGTACAAAGGCCGGAGGTCGTGTGTAGTGAATGTGGCAGAACACTGTAATGTTTCTGCACAATTCCTGTGCTGTGTGGTCACCTGAGGAGACGATGGAGGTTTGTGCGCTCAGAGAACTAGTCGTGTGTGGGTGTGCGTGTGCTTCGGCATGCGCGCCCCATGCATGACTTTTTTCTCGTTAAGGAGATTTTTCGTTTGTTTTCTTTCATTATACTTTTCGGAAGCAATACGAATGAATTTCCGGCGGGGACCCTGGAGAGTTTGTTCGCATCTTTATTATTATCTTATTTTATTATATCTTCCAAAGCAATACGAATGGATTTCTGACAGGCACCGCAGCAAAACCCTGCTCCGCTATACCGGTGACAAGCCCGGGGCCCTATCTATGACGGGGAAGGAGAAGTCGGAGGAGTACAACCTCGTTAAAAAACCAGGTCCAATCTGGCACCGGATGGAAACAAACCTGTGTGGGCTCCAGCTTGGATTACAGCAAAGCTGCCCCTTAATTGGAGGTCGTTCGGGAAGGTAATGTGTGCATGTGTATGCCTAGGCACGCCCATGCACGACTTTTTCGTTCGGGGGGCTTACTGGTTCTCCGTCCACTGCGGCTGGAAGTAACATGGTTAAGTCCCCGGTCACCGCTGACTGGTTAAAGCCGTCGCACTTAATCCGCAAGCTATTCCTCAAAGAATGGCCGGAGGTCGAGTTTGGTGGGCGTGATGAGTCTGGTGTATGTCAGTAGTCGCGCTCACTGCGCAACACCCTGTGTGTACGGACAAGATGCCGAGGTGACAAACTCTGCTAAACCGGTGACTAGCCCGGGGCCCTGTCTATGACGGGGAAGGAGAAGTCGGAGGAGTAAAACCTCGTGAAAAACCAGGTCCATCTGGCTCCGGATGGAAACTACCTGTAAGGGCCCCAGACTTGGGTGACGGTCCTACTTCATTTGTGTCGTGATTTACGTGCCACGGGTTGATAGTTTAGCACCAGTACCTACTGGCCTGCTTACATAACTTGAATGACTCTTATGTGGCTATAACGAAATCACTGCAAATGCGACCTCGAACAATAATGGACACAGTCTACTATTGCGTTTCGGGAAAAGTCGACCCTTCCGCTCCAACCGAGCAATAGCCGTCTTCGGACGAGCGGGAGGTTGCAGCTTTATTCCCCGGCTCCCGAGGGCTTTATGCAACACTTAATCTGTGAGCTATTCTTCGAGAAGGGCCGGAGGTCGTGTGTGATGGACGTGGTGGCGCCAGCCGTCATGTTCCTCGTACAATTCCTGTGTCTGTATAATGCCTGAGGTGACGAGTGAGGATCTTTCTTCTTCTTTTCTCTTTTCAGCTAAAACCTAAAATCCCAACTGACTAACGTAGTGAGGGGTGTAAGACAGGGGGGTTGCAAATCTTGTCAAAACGTAGCGGTGCCAAACGGTTGGCAACTTTTTTGGTCTCGTTAAACACGCCCGAGAGGGCAAATGCTATCGGTTATAGGTGTTACCAGCTCTTATAGCTTAAATTAAATTGGTCAGGACAGAATCGACGAGCCTCGGATAGGTGACGCACCCACGTTCGGTGGTCACCAAACTCTCTCGACCGTTCGATGGAGCGCCAGAATAACCAACCGCGTTTCTCCAATCGAGCTGCTATCTGACGCTCCCGTTCATCGCCGGCACGCGGACTCGGGATCGCGTACGTGTCCGGGTAAGTTCGCGAAAGTAACACGGAAACAGCTAATGCCTCTAGCCACGCGACCTTGTCTAGTTAAACTCACGCGATTAAACTTAGAAGAGGCAAAACCAAGTAGCAGGGGAGAATTCGAATCTTGCACGCGAAGCATCAACCGGCGAAGATGCACAGGGCCGACTAGATACACCCTCAGAGGGTCCGCGATTTCGGGAAATTTAGATGGGCTCGCGCCGGGCGTTAGGTCAAATCATAAGTCTCCGCACGCGACCCGGGGAATGGAGGCTGAAGGTTTTCGGGTTTTGCAGGCGAATTTGCGGAACGACAGAGCAGGGACCCTGGAGGCAAGTCAGTTGTGGGAGGAAAAACGTATTGATGTTCTCCTCTTGCAAGAGCCATACGCAGCGTACAGTAAGAATAATAATAGTTTCAAGATACCTGGGTTCGGTTGCGGCATACAAGTCGCTGCCGAAACCAGGTCCAGGCCATATGCGGCTATTTGCTTAACAAATCCTAAGTACCAACTGCTGGTTCTTTCACAGCTTAGTACAACTCACTGCGTATGCGCTCAGATCGTGGGACCTGACACAACGTTCTTCGTAGTCTCAGCATACTTCCAGTATAAAGACGAAATAGAAACACATTTGGAGCATTTAGAAAAGGTGGTCCGAGCACTGAGAGGGAAACGGGTCTTAATATCAATGGACGCGAACGCGAAATCCGAGAGATGGGGATCCAAAACTGACGACGCGCGTGGCGAAAAGTTAGAGCAGTTTATTGACGCACACGAGTTAGAGATAGTCAACAACGCGAGGGAGGGTCCGACGTTCGAATCAACAAACGGGAGTTCGTATATCGATGTGACACTCGTCACGCCTAAAATCGCGAGTAGCATTCTAAGCTGGTCCATTAAGAGGAGTTGGGTGCAGAATACTGACCACTACCCGATTGAGATCACTCTGGGGGCTAAATCGGGGGAGGAGGATGGCGTACAGGCGGACCCCAAAAGGTTTAACTTAACGTTGGCGAATTGGGAAAAGTTTGACGAAGTCCTCTTCACGTGTGCATGCACAAACCTTGAAGGCCTTGGAGTGGAATCAGTTGAGGACGTGGAAAGGTATGCCTCTGCGCTTGGCAAATCAATTTTAGAAGCTTGCGAAGCCGCGATACCACGTAGAAAAGCCCATGTAAAATCATACCCATGGTGGACCAGAAAACTAACACACGCGAAGAGGCTAGTGCACAAAGCTAGGCGGGTATACCAAAGGGAAAGGGACGAATTAGTCAAAAATACCCTAAGCGTCAAATACAGAACATTACGGAAACAGTACTCGACAGACATAAAGCGAACGAGAGAAAGCAGCTGGCGGGACTTCGTTACAAAGAAAGGGAATCAAGAGAAGTGGGGTCCTGTTTACAGGATCTGCGCTGAAAAAGTTAGAGTCAAAAGTGCAATGTGCACACTAAGTCGTAACGGAGTATCCTCGGAAAACTTTAAGGAAACAGCCAAGTGCTTTCTCAACACGCATATCGTAGACGATGACCAAGACAATGAAACCCTCGATCAGGAAAAGATTAGAGCCAACACAATTCTACCACCTGACACCGCGGACGCCGAACCGTTCACCCCGTGCGAACTAGACAAAGCCCTAAAGACATTAAAGAACAGGCGGGCCCCGGGGCCGGATTTGATAGATGACGAGGTAGTTACACGCGCAGGGGTTCTTCTTCGCGATCAGTTTTAGAATTGTATAATGCCTGTCTGGCACAAGGAGTATTCCCAACAGAGTGGAAGAAGGGGGCAATAATAATGTTAGTTAAAAGCACCGACAAAAACGCAAATGACCCTAAATCTTACCGGCCAATTTGCCTCCTTTCGGGGTTAGGTAAAGTTTTCGAAAAACTTATTAAGGCGCGATTGACTACCACAGTCTTAGCAGAAGGGAACATTTCGAGCCGGCAGTTTGGCTTCACAGCCAAAAAGTCGACGGAGGATGCAATCGTGGAGATGCGCCGACTTGTAGACTCTTCAGAGAAGAGGCTAGTGGTCGGGCTTCTCTTCGATATCTCGGGCGCTTTTGACAACGTGTGGTGGCCGTTAGTACTCGAAGGTCTCAAGGCCAGAGGCTGCCCTAGAAACATATACGAGGTTATTAGGAATTACTTTGAGGACAGATCGGTCGCGCTGTCATGGGGATTTGGTAGTGAGTCGAAAACGCCGACGCGAGGGTGCCCACAAGGATCAGTGCTGGGACCATTATTTTGGAACGTGATGTTCGACGCTCTCCTTCAGAGACTCGAACAGACAGAACACGGGAATAAATTCGTTGCATTTGCTGACGATTTGCTCGTCATGATAGAAGGCTCCTCAAGAAGTGAACTGGAGCGTAAGGGTCAAATAGTAGTAGATATGATACTGGAATGGTGTAATTCCGCAAAGCTCGAACTGTCGAAGTCGAAGACTGAAGCCATCTTCCTCAAGAATAAGCTTGTGTATCGCGGTCCACGAAAGGACAAAAAGAGCCCGCACCCCTATGAGGCAAAAGGAAAACAGAGGAAGCCCAAGTACGATAAACCGCCAAAAATTACGATAGGAGAGACCAACATTAAATTCAAGAAAAGCGTTAGATACTTAGGGGTGCACTTCGACGAGGGCCTTAAAGTGAAAAAGTCACATCAAAACAAGGTGCGCGAAACTGAGTAGGGTATTCGGGCGCATGCGGCGTATTGCGCGAGCGGAATGGGGGTTGCGATACCCAGCTATGTCCACAATATACAGGGGTTTCTTCATGCCTATCGTCACGTATGCTGCGGCGGCTTGGAGTGACCGTTGCGATAAGGAGGACTGGAGACATCTTCGTGCACTACAGCGTCAAGCGCTCATAGCAACAACTACTGCCTACAGGACAGTGTCGCTTGACGGAATTTGCGTAGTCGCGGGTGCGATACCCATTCAACTGGTAATAGACGAACGGTGCGCTCGATACAACCTTCGTATTGGCAAACAGGCGACCCTAGGAAACGTTACCGTGCAGCCTGATGCGGAGGATCGCCTTGGAACCCTTAGAGCTGAAACCATACGTCGGTGGCAAGAACAGTGGAACATATCAGAAAACGGTCGCGAAACTAGAGTCTTTTTCCCAGACGTAGCAGAACGTCTGGCAAACAAATGGATCAGTCCAAACTTTTGGCTGACCCAAATCCTAACTGGTCACGGTTGTTTTAGGGAATATCAATTCAAATACGAACACACGGAGAGTAGGTTCTGCGACGAGTGTAGGGAGAAGGGAAATGGAGAAAGGGTCGACAACGTGGAGCACTTAATGCTCGAATGCCTTGAGTACGAGCCTCAACGCGAGGTGCTCAAGGACATATGGGGTGGGAACGCGGAGTGGGTGAATGTTGCGCGTGCGATTGCCACATCCCAAAGTAACTTCAAGCTTTTAAAAGATTTCAGCAAAGTAGTAGTATGTTGCAAACTCCAGACCCAACTAGCTAATGAAAGCGCGATTAGGGACGAAGCTCAGGCATCCACCTAGGTAGAGTCGGAGCGCCTAGGCAAAAGCGATATGCTCCACACAATTGTGAGGATAGTATAGAGCTTTGGATGACTGCCGTAGAATAAGATAGGGAACCAAAAACTACACAAGTGCCCGGGCACCCCACAGACGCAAACACTTACTCGTAAAGTCAATTTACACACAACACACTACACATACAACACGGTCTTCTATCGACTCCGCCTCCCCGTGGTCCCCGCTGGATACTGCTCATATTCTGCGGGTATATTTCGATGTACCCACAGGGAATGGGCTGCCAGAGGAGTCGATGAGAGTTGCACACATTTGCAATAACACGTAACTCTCAAATGCTGTTCAATGAGTGTGTGCAAACACAAGAGGACAGCGGTTTTTCCTTGTCAGCGCTCTTGGTTGTGTATTGGTTAAGGTGAAGGTAGGACAAATATACGTGCGTGTATAGCTCTTTTGAGCCCAGGAAACGGCCTCTTCGGAGGTAGGCGAAAGCCTCACCATATATTCTTCTTCCAAGGCTTTTGACAAGTTTGGCAATAGCGATATAGGCCTATAATCTTCACAGTTTACTGGATAAGCCTTTTTTGGAATAGAAATCACATGTGATAGCTTCCAATTCTCCGGAAAGACTCCTGTAGTTAATGACACGTTGAAGAGGTCTGTAATTGCTTGCTGAAAAAAAGGCAGTACACATTTATATGACTTGATAGAAAAGCCATCTAAGCCACATGAATTTGACGTCAATCTCATAATTGATTTTCTAACTGTTACTGTGTTCAATTCTGTGAAAGTGAATTCATCGCCATTATTATCAACCAACAATATGTCTGACGTGTCAACATCTGAATCGATGACGTTACCCGACGCACGTGCAAAGAATTCATTTAATTCATTCAAGTCAACTTTTATAATAGTTTGTGATTTCTTCTGTTTAACAATGCCTAATCTTCTTAGATCATTCCAAAGTTCCCTCGAGTTTTTTGCATTAATTAATTGATTGTCAAAGTATTTTTTCTTTGCTTCAGTAATACATTTTTTAACCAATCGCCTGACGTTAGAGTACTTTTTATAAGCATAACCCGTCCTTCTGTAGATACGATAAAGCTTATTTCTCCGACATTGGAGACTTCTAATATCATCAGTGAACCATGGAGCCGGTGGTCAACACGGAACAACCAATTTTTCAGGCGCAATAGCATTTATAATACGTTCAAGGTGTGCATGTAAACAAGTGTTCATTTCATCAACTGAGCCCAGCTCCTTCAGAGTTTTATAATCAATATCTTCACATAATTCTCGCAGACTTATCATCATTAATAGCATTCCAATTTCTGAATGTAAAGCTGTTCAGCTGTTGTAATTCAACTTTGTAATTATAAGTCACAGAAATTAAGTCATGATCAGAAATAAATGGCTCTGAAGATTGTTCTGACGCCAACACCTTGGACAGATCATCCACAATGCAAACATCAATCCAAGAATCCGAGTTTTGTAAGTGATGAGTAGGAGCATACTCAACAATATGCAAGTCTAAACAATCACAAAACTTCCGCAGTTGATCACCATAAAAATTCTTTTTACTTAAGTCTGAATTTAAATCTCCGACAATAATAATATTATTAAATGGCACCATTATGTTTTCCATCTCCTCCTCTAAATCATCTAAATGTCCTATGTTAGGTGGTTTATAGACCACACCAACTAGTATCTTTTGCTTTGATGAACTCAATATTTCAATGAATAAGTACTCTGGATATTTGTCTTCTGAGTTTGCTGAAGATGCAACATATTCAGCTTTAATATTATTTCGCACATAAAGAGCTACCCCACCTCCACTACGAAGATGGCGATCATGGCGATAAAGAGTGTGATGTGGGAGAGACACCATGTTATCAGGTATTAACCGATTCAACCACGTTTCCGAAACAGCAATTATGTCATAATTATGATCTCTAAAATATTCTTTGAAAATTTCAAAATGACACTCATTTCTGAGCGATTGAGCGTTTACATGACAAACTTTTAAATTACTTAATCGAGTTGAAGGACTCTGCGATGAGACGATGGACATTGAAGATGGTGAGGGAGCAGTGATTTGTTATTGAATTAAATCCTGCAGTGGGCCTATCCCCACTGTAGGTCTCAACTTAACAGGTGGTTCATCATCTGCATACCTGACATTTACTGAAGTATTCGAAATCCAAATGTTTTTAGGATGAATTGTCGGGTACTTTTTACGGACCTTGAGCCGGAGCTTATACAGAGATGACGGATGCCTACGATGAATATATATATATATATATATATATATATATATATATATATATATATATATATATAGTAGCATCTGCATCCTGGACCTGAACGCCAGGCATCAAAGTACTAACTTTTACTTTGTTTTTTTTTTAATACCTTTAATGCATTCATCAACATGCTTCAAGCTATTGAACTTGACGCAAGCACTGCGATAGCTCATGTTACTCTTCCTACCCAAACGTTCCGCGCTGACAATCTCATTTTCAGTAACTGGTACTTTCAAAGCCTGCGTTAATTGTACAACGACGTCGTGAAGCTTTTCTCCATCTAATTCAGGAAGACCAGTAATCGTTAACTCATCCGCAAGTGAACGTGATTCCATCTGCAGCATTCTAGCCTCCAAATCACCATCAGCAATATTTTTTGCAATAGCTCTAGCTTCTTCCAAAAGATTATTACCACCATCAGGTTGAGCTTCCTCAATTTTAGAAACCCTAGCCTCCAAATCCTTGACATTTTTCTGCAACATATCATAATTAGAAATCAGTTTGTCAACCTTGTCATTGACTGACTTCATAGTTTCATCAAACTTGTCCAACTTTTTTCCGAACTTAGCCACGTTCTTATCTACTCCATCTATTTTGATTAATTTCTCAGAAATTTCCTTTAATATCGGTGACACATCAGTGACACAAGCCGGACAGCAATCCTTAACCTTAGCGGCCGCATGCGCCTTAGATGGTAAACAACATCGCACCTTCACACATGTGTTATAAAAGTAGTGTTTACAATAAGCAGTTGTTTGGACAGCTGATGCGGCGTCACTGATGACCTTCAGGCACAATCCATACGACATAGACATTGTCACAAGAATTATGAGATGGCAGCACAATATATATACCAAACTCAAGATGGCAGCACACTTAAATTTTCTAATAGGTTAGCCAAAATAAAACTAACCTAAATCAGAAATTGCAACTGTTTTCTTTAAATACAAAATCCGTTCAGTAAGAAATACAAGCGATTATTATTTCAAAAATAAGCCAGTATTCGGAAATATAGTTTAAATAAATTGTCTATATCAGTAAACCACAATATCATTTACAAATAACACACCAAATGCACCAATGCAAAAACACGTCCGCACTATACAGCGCACTTATATTAATATAAGAGAGATCGTGGAATTTAAGTGATTTACATGAAACATTCTGTGGTAAGTTTTTGGATTTATTTAATTTATACTCTGCATTACAATATGTACGTTAAATTTTTTTCAGAAAGTCAATCATTAATTTATACTAATCTGATTATGTTTATCGAAATATTTTTATAGTTTACATTATGCAATTTCCATAATACTCATTACTGTTAACATTTTACTGCTTATTATTTTCATTACACTTGACGCACAAAATTAATATTACACTAAATTTAGCCGACGTTTTTAATTTTTTTTTTTCATTTTTTAAATTAGAACAAAAAAATATTTTAAAAAAATTCCACTTATGGTTTTTGAAGTTTTTTACAAATGAAATTTTTTTTATTTTTCTGTAATAATTTTCAATAAAAAAAAAAATCGAACAATTTTCAGATGTCAGCTAACTTAATTTTCATAAAATTAATTTCAATTATAACTAATTATTAATTCTGTTTTCAGATCGCTGATGGTCAAAATGCTCAAAATTGTCGGATGAGTCCAGTGATCCACGTATCGTCAAATGATTATACTGTTGATAATTTAGTACCAGTGGAATTTATAAATGCAAAAAGCAACACAACTTCCGTACTAGAAGAAAATACTATTTCCAACAGGAAAAAAAACTATCTAAATTTTATAACTTTGATTTTAAAAAAGTGCTCAGTGATTACCCTATTAGCAAAGAACTATTGTTGATTGCTAAAAAAGAAAAAATTACTTTGGAAGCTCAGTGGATCTCATATTTGTGCGAAATTATAGTGATTGATTGTTTAAAGAAAGGCTTAATTCTTCAGAATGAAGATATTGAAGAATTAGCCGTAAAAATTGTTGAAGTCTTCCCATCGGAGTGCACTCAAACTTTTTACGTGGATCCAGTGAAGAAAAAAGATTCCTTACGCCAGGTCAGCATTGTCGCCAAAGGAAAATTAACCGATAAATATCGAAATATTTTAAAACTTATTAGAACTTTACGAAAATTTGGAGATACTTCTAGTGCCTCGACTGAATTTGATGAAAATATTGAAAACAATCATCTAAATTCTGCTCTGGAGAGTAAGCAATGGTTGAAGCACTATCGAGATGCAGTAAATGTTTTGTTACATTGGAAGAATTCTTATGAACTACGGAGAAGTGAAGTTTCATCAAATAAATATTCTAGTGCAACGGATATATTAAATGACTGGCCGATATTGAAAGAGTCTGTGTGTGCAGATTTAATAAACACTGATTTTGAAAAAGTTTATCCTGATAACGTGATAAATTTAAGTGATTGCTGGAACGAGACTTTTATCAAGCTTGAGAAGATTTTAAATAATAAAATAAACCCGGAACATCAAGCTCATTTAGAAATTTTGGAGCAGAAGAGTAAAGACGTTCCGTTGCTGAGCCGGTCTATTCTTCAACTAGAAATCTTTCTTCATTTGTTGACTCCAAAACCACGAAAGAGAACAAAAAACGCTTCTTTAACTGCGGAGTTAGATAAAAATATTATAAATAAAAATACTCTAGAAAGTGTATGTATGCATGTTAAAATACCCGGCGACATCGACAAAGCTTGTGCTGCGAAAGTATCTTTGAAAGCAACAGCGAAATCTACAATTCAGCCTTACTTGATAGTGGTAGGTCCAAATGTTTTGGATTTAAAAAAAATTTACGTTCAAGTTGATAGCTTCCGTTTTGAGGCTTCAAGCTTCGCTGCTGGATTTGATTTGTTATTTAAATTTTATGTACTGTTCAAACTTGCTTATCCTGTTGAAACTCAACACTTTTGGTATTTCGTACAGTGGGGCATTTATAAAATACGAACCGACTCTGATGTACCCATACCATCAATGTTCACTATTTTAAATAAATTGAACCTTAACCTAAAGTAAAATTAATAAGCAAGTGAAAAAAGTTACATGTTAACAATATTTATCATTTATATTATACATTTATTATTTATTTTTATCTTAATAATACAAAAAAAATAAATAGTCCGCAAGGTAATATTAAAGACGACGTTTTTAAATTTGTCAATAAAATTTATGGCAATCATGCCATTACTCAAAGTATGGCTCAAGACATGATTAAAGACTTTCAGCAGTTAATGACTGGAGTTTCGGCAGCTATCTTGCAAAATTTAAAAAAATAAATACCAGTCGAGTACCATGAGTTCATAGAAGTTTGTTTCGAAAGCGATATTTTTGAGTTTATACTAGTTTATTCCAAGGTACAATATGGAAAAATATTTCTCAATTAAAACTCCGTTAGACCCTAGTTCGTCTGATGACCTATATTTACGAATATCATGACCTACATTTTTTCCACTAAATTTTAAATAATATAAAAAAATTATAAATAAAATACTTTCAAATGAAAAAAAAATTAATTGAATAATTCACAGTATTTTGCATTATTTTTGTGCTTTAAATTTATTTCAGATATACCTTTATCATGAATTATTATAAATTACCCATGCAGGAAACCCCCAGAGTTGACAAAGGGGCCAGGCTTGGGCCAGTACTGGGAAACCTAGCTTCGGCGTACCTGTATTGGCCCATGCGTGGGCCAGGCTGTTTAACCCAGCCTCGGCCATGCCAATGATTACCCAACCTTGGGCCAAGACTGGCTAACTCAGCCTTGGCCATTCATTGGCGACCCAAGCGTGGGCCAAGACTGGTTAACCCAGCCTCGACCATGCCAATAATTATCCAAGCTTGTGCCAAGACTGGCTAACCTAGCCTTGGCGATTCATCGGTGACCCAAGCTTGGGCCAAGACTGGGCAACCACGCCTTGGTCGGCCCAATTATTACCCGAGTCTGGGCCAGAACTGGGTCACTCAGTCACGGCCACAATGATTACCCAAGAGTTAGCCAAGATTGGGAAAACTACACTGAAAAAAAAAATTAACTTAATTCAAGAGAAAAATTCTTGAACCGAGAAAATAACTTTGAAGAGTATAATTGTCTTCAATCAAAACGAAAAATTCTTTAATTAAATAAAATTTACTTAAATCGAGAAAAATTTCTTAGTTTAAGAATTTTTGTACTCAAATCAAGAAGATGAAATTCTTAAAAATTATTTACTTGATTTAAGTAAATTTTTTTTTCTTTGTAGCCATAGGCGTTGAATAGCAACCAAGACTTGAGCCGGAATTGGGTAACCTAGCCTTAGCCATTCAATGGGAAATTCAAACTTAATAAATCATTAAGTAATAGAATTTTAAACAGTAAACATTTATTGTTTAACGAATATTTGCTAACAAATTCTAAAATTTAAAATTTATTATTTAACCAAGACAATTGCATATCGTCAAAATTGATGTAGTCTTAAAAAAATTAAAATATAATAATTTACAGTTGAATTTTTAATATTGATAATTTTAAACATGAAAATTTATCATAAGATATTAAAAATATACCGAACGATGTACAAAGTTTAAAGTAATATAACAACTTGACTCTTTGATTTTTTTTAACTATAATAAACATTTGTAAAAAATAGTTAATTTTCATCGAAACACAATATTAAATAACATATATATATATAAATAATAAACCGTCACATTTCGTCACTATATAGATTTAGCTTATCAGATTAATAAGATGTGCATCAACTTATCGGTCGTACGGTGTAAGGGTTAGTTATCAGTCTGGCAAACGCGCGGCTCGGGTTCGAATCTCGGTTAGAACAGATACGATTTTCACTTTATTTCTATAATTAGCAACAGTTAGGTTCGAATTTACTTTACTTACAAAATAAAATAAAAAAATAATATTCCAATAATTCTTTTTTATCATTTTTTATCAAATGGCATGGGCCAGACTTGAAAATTAACTATGGCTCAGCCCTGGTAACCAGGCGTGGGCCAGTCCTGGTAACCAGGCTTGGCCCATCGTTATCATCCCAGACTTCAACCAGGACTGGGCCAAGCCTGGCTTACAAGCTTGGCCCAGAGTTTTACATAGTTGAGCCAAGGCTGGACCAAGCTAGGCCCCGTGGTACTTTCCTCTATGGGTACCTTAAAAAAAATATATATTAATATGTAAATATGAATTTTTCTAATATAATATTTAAATTTCTAACTATCTTATATTATTTTTTGAATCCGTATTTAAAAAAAATCAAAATATTACGATATTATTCAATTGAGTTTGTTTTTATTTGAAACCATAATTATATTTATAATTTTTTCACATTATTCATTTTTTCAGAAAAAAATGGGTTAAGATAGTCGTAAACATATATATATATACTAGCTGTTACCCACCCGCTCCGCTGGGCGCTTTATAGACCCATAGAGGAAAGTACCACGGGGCCTAGCTTGGCCCAGCCTTTGCTCAATTATGTAAAACTCTAGGCCAAGCTTGTAAGCCAGGCTTGGCCCAGTCCTGGTTGAAGTCTGAGATGATAACGATGGGCCAAGCCTGGTTACCAGGACTGGCCCACGCCTGGTTACCAGGGCTGAGCCATAGTTAATTTTCTAGTCTGGCCCATGCCATTTGATAAAAAATGATAAAAAAGAATTATTGGAATGTTATTTTTTTATTTTATTTTGTAAGTAAAGTAAATTCGAACCTAACTGTTGCTAATTATAGAAATAAAGTGAAAATCGTATCTGTTCTAACCGAGATTCGAACCCGAGCCGCGCGTTTGCCAGACTGATAACTAACCCTTACACCGTACGACCGATAAGTTGATGCACATCTCATTATTCTGATAAGCTAAATCTATATAGTGACGAAATGTGACGGTTTATTATTTATATATATATATGTTATTTAATATTGTGTTTCGATGAAAATTAACTATTTTTTACAAATGTTTATTATAGTTAAAAAAAATCAAAGAGTCAAGTTGTTATATTACTTTAAACTTTGTACATCGTTCGGTATATTTTTAATATCTTATGATAAATTTTCATGTTTAAAATTATCAATATTAAAAATTCAACTGTAAATTATTGTATTTTAATTTTTTTAAGACTACATCAATTTTGACGATATGCAATTGTCTTGGTTAAATAATAAATTTTAAATTTTAGAATTTGTTAGCAAATATTCGTTAAACAATAAATGTTTACTGTTTAAAATTCTATTACTTAATGATTTATTAAGTTTGAATTTCCCATTGAATGGCTAAGGCTAGGTTACCCAATTCTGGCTCAATTCTTGGTTGCCATTCAACGCCTATGGCTACAAAGAAAAAAAAATTTACTTAAATCAAGTAAATAATTTTTAAGAATTTCATCTTCTTGATTTGAGTAGAAAAATTCTTAAACTAAGAAATTTTTCTCGATTCAAGTAAATTTTATTTAATTAAAGAATTTTTCGTTTTGATTGAAGACAATTAAACTCTTCAAAGTTATTTTCTTGGTTCAAGAATTTTTCTCTTGAATTAAGTTAATTTTTTTTTTCAGTGTAGGTTTCCCAATCTTGGCTAACCCTTGGGTAATCATTGTGGCCGTGACTGGGTGACCCAGTTCTGGCCCAGGCTCGGGTAATAATTGGGCCGACCAAGGCGTGGTTGCCCAATCTTGGCCCAAGCTTGGGTCACCGATGAATCGCCAAGGCTAGGTTAGTCAGTCTTGGCACAAGCTTGGATAATTATTGGCATGGCCGAGGCTGAGTTAATCAGTCTTGGCCCACGCTTGGGTCGCCAATAAATGGCCAAGGCTGAGTTAGCCAGTCTTGGCCCAAGGTTGGGTAATCATTGGCATGGCCGAGGCTGGGTTACAGCCTAGCCCACGCATGGGCCAATACAGGTACGCCGAAGCTAGGTTTCCCAGTACTGGCCCAAGCCTGGCCCCTTTGTCAACTCTGGGGTTTCCTGCATGGGGAATTGTATTTTTCGATCTAGATTTGAAATTTAATTAGAAGATTGTTTTGACTTGCACAGATTCTAAATTCCATCAAATTGGTCTGTATATTTTGTCCACATGATTATTCTAGCTAAAATTCATTGTAACTTTCAATGTGCAATCACTATAACATTCCCGTGGCTTTCATCCAAAAATGAATATTAATTGACACGAAGAAAAAAAATTTTAAATGAGCATTGTAAGTTTTAGTTAAAGTAATTGCAGGTCTCACAAGTAAAGTTGAAATCTGCCTAGCTTAAATTGTGACGAATTTCGCTGTTAATTAAAATTTCTTCCGTAACATCAATTATACATAGAAAATTATTTGTACTTTTTTTTTACGAATTTTCTTAAAATGAGTAGCCAAATTTTTTTTCTATATCTCATGTGTTTAGAAAATGCAATGCTTTTAATCTGTTACATTTTCGCGATCCCGTAAAAAGAACAATTCATCGGTTATGTGATCAGCAAAAAAAAATGTATGTAAAATTCTTAGTCGACTTTTTTGCCGCTGCTAAAGAGACGATTGTTGTAAGAAAATATCACTATTAAGAAAGAAAAATATTTAAATCCGTTGACCTTGGAGGCCATCCCGGTATTTGCCTGTTTCTCTTCAGATTCTATCAAATTTTATATTTGTAGGAACTGTATTTAAAGAATATGAATTTTTTGACAATTATTACTCCCGCACTTCTATGTAGGGGAGGAATTTCGTAAGATCCTATTCGAGATAATTTCTACATTATAAATAAAATATTTCAACAAAACTTCGAGTCTATAAAAACTATCGATTGGAAATGAGAAATTTTCATTGTTAACGCCCCCACCATCCCTTTTGGGGTTAGAATTCGAGAAAATCCATTCTCAGCTGAACTTGACATCGTACAAGAAGAGTCGTACCAAATTTAGAATCTCCAGGAGTTACAGTTTGGAAATTAAAATTTTAGATTTTAACACCCACCCCCGCAATCCCTATCGGAAGTAGAATTTTTTGGGATCCGTTTTGAGATGATCTCATGACAAATGAAAGATTCCTACCTAATTTCAAGTTTGTAGAAGTTACAGTTTGGAAATGGAAATTTGAAATTCTAACACCCACCCCCGCAATCCCTATCGGAAGTAGAATTTATTGAAATCCGTTTTGAGATGATCTCTACATGACAAATAAAAGATTCCTACCAAATTTACGCCTTTTAGAAGCTATATTTTGGAAATTAAGATTTTTTTTTGTCAACACCCACCCCCGCAATCCTTATTGGGGGTGATTCGTCGTAAAATCCGCTCTTAGATTATTTCTACATCACATAGAAGATTCTTACCAAATTTGGAGTCTATAAGAGCTATAGCTTGGAAATTAAAAATTTTAATTGTTAACATCCACCCCCGCAAACTCCTGTGAGGTATCTTAAAATTCGTTCGTATATTATTTCTACATCTCTTAGAGAAAATTCCTACCTAATTGGAGTCTGTAGGAGCTATAGCTTGAAAATTAAAAATTGTCATTGTTACCCGTGCAAAAAAAAATTTGTTTCGTTATGAATTTCATTGTGAATTTGATAACGAAATTCAGATTTTGAAACAAATATGAGTTCGATAATGAATTAGCTATAAAAATCCTCTAATTTTCTGACAGCTAACCAACAGCTGAAATCTAATAATTTAATGGGTTATTTTTAAAAACTTACTTTTCACTTTAAACAAGTGATAAGTACATTATAAAAATCGTATATTTCCAGCTTTGAAGAAGATTCACAATTGTTGAGTCTAAAGAAATTAAGACAACGAAGAGGAGTAATTCATGATGAATTTGATGATAATCATTATCAATTTAGTACAAGAGTCATATTGAATTAATTATAAGATAAATATGTTTTATTTTATAATTGTATTTTTTGTTTTTACACCCGAAATTTCAAAAAAAAAAAAAAAAAACTATTTTATTTAACTTAGAGGAAATGTATTACTAATTTAACAGTAATCAACAAAAATCATGGAATCATATAAAATTAATACTTGATTCATAATAAATTTATCATAAAAAGGTTATAAAGTTTATATTAATTTGATCTTACCTTAATACTTGATTCATAATAAGTTTATTATAAATCATAAATAATTATCATAAATAAATAAATAAATAAATAAACTTAATTTAATAATGCAAAATGAAATATATTTTTTAGTTTATTTTTTTTTTAAATTATTCAATAAATAAATTTTTTTTTGTAATAGCACAAACAACGAACTGTAAACAATAGATATATATTTTTAAAAATAAATTTTAAATCTTGTTAACGCTTACATAAGAGTCACAAATCATTTTTTTTTAAATAGATTTATAATTTTAACTTTTAATTTAACTAAATAATGAGAAATAATCGATCTTACTCTAATATAATTTGTGACAATTGCAAAAAATTACGAGTTGTACAATTTGTAATAGCACAAACAAAAAATTGTTAGCAATAAATATAATTGTAACAATAAATATAAAGTAAATACATAGTTTACCATATAAGTGTCTTTAGTGCCCGTAAGCAACCTCAACATTTAAAATTTTTGAAAACATAACTATTTTTCCCATGCACAATAATATTCCAATGAAAATGGTGATTCAAACTTTTCATCGTAGATTCATGTATAAGGAATTGCAACTTTACGATAAGTAAATGCAAAACGAACATAAAATTAATTCAAACAAGAAACATGTTACATTTAGTGTATAATTTGATTATTGACTCTTTTTCTTTTTTATAGCGTCTCGGATGGTACAGCACATACTGCCAACTATTCCTTGAAATTCAAGTTCTAATTCTCGACCTCTTGCTACTTTTTGGTTTACAAATACTGGTAACAAACAAAAAAAATAATGAATACGGATCAAAACTTAATTAAAATGATATTCAATTAAAATTTAAAAACTACCGTAAATTGCCTCATAAACATCTTCCGCTATCAACTCACGTCCTTTTACTTTTTTTACCGGTACCATGGTGGCAAGTTTTTCCTCCCCTAAGATAGCTTTGAATAATTCTCTCGCCATTTGACCCGGCTTCTTCAAATTTTTTTTTGTAATTAATTGAAGTTTAAATCGATCTATAAATACGTCTGATTCAGCAACCAATTCCACCTTTTCAAATGATAACAAAAAATTATTAGATAATGAACAATTTGCATTTAATAAAATTTTACTTTTACCAGTTTATTTTTTTTCCTTTCGACTTTTTCAGAACTTGATATTTTTGATTTTTCACCTTTAGATTGTGACGTCTTTTTTTTGTATTCTTTAAATTTCAAGAATTCTTCAAATAATTGCATATCTTAAAAATTAAATAAAATTATTAGTTGATAATATTATTAATCACAGATAGAATATTACATCACTACATAAATTAGTTATAAAAAAATTAATTAGGTATTAGAAAGTTAAATAAAATTGATAACATTATTATTATCCATCATTATTATTATCTGTAATTAGGCAATCAAATAAATAGCTGATATTATAATTTTTATATACCACTATCATAAGATTCTTCCAACGATTCCATTTTATTGCCTTTCATTTTTTGGAGATTTGGCAGATTTTCTACGAACGAAAAAACAATAAATGCAAATATATAAACTCAATTAAGTAAATTAGAATTTGAAAAAAATTGATGGACGCAAAAAACGCATTTTATACTTTTTCTTGTATCATCTGAAGAAATGTCAGATTCAGAATCAGTCACGTTCGAAAATTTCCGAATTTTTCTCTCTACTTTCTTTGGTGTCTGATACCCTATAGGAAAAATTAGATATTTGTAAACAAATGAAATAAAAAAAAAAATAAAAATTGAATATAACTATGCAATAACTTGGTCCATTAAAGAACATATTTCTTTTACCATCCTTCTCTAAAGTACCATCTTTAGAAGTGCCAGCACCGAAATTCTTATGCACTACAGGATCCATTTTTTTACCTTTCATTTTTCGGGGAGTTAGCAGATTTTCTAAAAACGAAAAAAAAAATAGATGCAAATATATGAATTTAATTAAGAGAATTATGATTTGACACAAAATTGATGAACGCATTTTATACCTTTTCCTGTACCGTCTCTTTTTGGAGTATTATCTAAAGAAATGTCAGATCCAGAATCAGTCACGTTCGTAAATTTTGGAATCTTCCTTTCTACTGTTTTAGGTCGGACATTCCCTGAAAGTAAAGTCGGAGATTCTGGCTTCTTTCTTCTTACTATCTTAGGAGGGGTCAGAATTTCTACAAATAAAAATACAATGAAGAAATACATACAAGATAAATAAGAAAATAAAGATTTGACACAATATTCATGTATGCACAAAACACATTTCGTACCTTTTCTTGTATTGCCTCTTTTTTGAATATCTTCTAAATAAATATCAAGCTCAGAAGCAGACTCATTCGGAGAATTTGGCATCTTTCTTCTTATTTTCTTGGGAGGTGTCAGATATTCCGTAGGAAAATTAGACATTTTTACACAAATAAAATTACTAAAATATAAATCAATGAAGTTTTGCAATAATTGACATAAAAAAAAAAATCTTTCGTTTACCATCTTTCTCTGGGGTAGCATCTTTGGAGTTACTAGAATCGATATTCTTAGATACTGCAGCATTCAGCCATTTTTCTCTCACTATTTTGGGAGTTGTCAGAATTTCTACAAAAAAAAAATACAATGAAGAGATACATATAAAAGAAATTAAAAAATGAAGATTTGACACAATATTCATGTATGCACAAAACACATTTCATACCTTTTCTTGTACCATTTCTGTTTCGAGTATCATCTAAATAAATATCAGGCTCAGAATCAGTAGCATTCGGAGAATTTGGCATCTTTCTTCTTATTTTCTTGGGAGGTGTCAGATATTCTGTAGGAAAATTAGATATTTTTGCACAAATAAAATTACTCAAATATAAATCAAATAAAATTTTACAATAATTGACATGAGAAAAAAAAATACTCTTTCGTTTACCATCTTTCTCTGGGGTAGCATCTTTGGAGTTACTAGAATCGATATTCTTAGATACTGCAGCATTCAGCCATTTTTCTCTCACTATTTTGGGAGTTGTCAGAATTTCTACAAAAAAAAAAAATACAATGAAGAAATACATATAAGATAAATTAAAAAATAAAATTTGACACAATATTTATGTATGCACAAAACACATTTCATACTTTTCCTTGTACCATCTCTTTTTGGAGTATCATCTAAATAATTATCAGGCTCAGAATCAGTCACATTCGTAGATTTTGGCTTCTTTCTTTTTACTTTTTGAAGAGGTGTCAGATTTTCTGTAAAAAATGAGATATTTTGATAAAAATGGAATTACAAAAATATGAATTAAATTAAATTTTGCAATAATCGTTACTAGAATAAAGTGTACTTCTTCTTTTACCATTTTTCTCTGGAGTAACATTTTTGGAGTTAAAAGCGTCAAAATCTTTAACCTCTGCGGCTTTCAGCTGCCTTTCTCTTACTATCTTGAGAGTTGTCAAATTTTCTAAAAAAAAAAAAAAAAAAAAAAAATTAATATTAAAATACTGATACAATTTAGAAAATATAAATTCGATCAAACTATACAACATTTATCTATCGAATAAAAACATTTCATACCTTTTTCTTCACTTTTTCGTTTTGAAGATGCATCTCCGCTATGATCTGATCCAGTATCACTCAAATTCAAGTTTTCTGCATTTTTTTTTGAAACTTTTTCACTTTTTTCATCACTAAATATTGACGGTAAATCATATAAATCTTTTTTGTAATCTGAACAACCGGGAATATCATTTTTTTTACAACTGCTGCTTGTTTTTGGTTCGTCCATAGTAGATTTTTTTTTTTTTTTTTTGGTGACAACTTCTCCATTTTCGTCAACCTCGACCATTTTCAAGAAATCTTTGTCATCTGTTTAATTAAAAAAAAATTTGATTGTAGGTAATTTATTTAAATATGAAAAGCAAATTATTAAAAATTTTACCATCTTGCATCAATATTTTTATCTCACTGGAAGAGTTGTTCTTCCTTGCTGTTGCACCATTTTTTTTAGTATATTTAATACTAGTTGTTTTTATTACAGATGCAATTTTTGAATTTTTCCAAAAAACAAGGCTGTATGTCCTTTTATTAGACATTTTTAAAATATTTCAATTAGTTAACCTGTAAATAACGACAGTTGAATAAACCCACATAAAAATAAATGAAACTCGTTTATCCTAATAAAAAATATTTATAAGAAATATTCTTTTGTCATCTGATTTTGATACTTAATTATTTAGTTCAGATTTGAATTACTCAAAAAATTACATAAACTAAATATTAAAAAATTTATAATCATGTTTATTAATAAAAGTTTCGAGAAGCTTTCAAGAACAACTCGATACCGTCTACAGAAAGTATTATTGTCGCCTGATATCACTGATGATGAAGATACAGAACATGATCATAAAGAATCACTTGATGAATGTAAATGATCATGAACTATTATTTATTTTAACTAAACATAAGCACAGAGTTTAATATGAACAAAACACAAATTAAAAAAATTGAGGTTACCTTGCAAATTACTAATTTTCAGTTGAAACTTTGAAATTTTCAACACTGTTTTTCATTTTTATTAGTTGACTTATTATATAATTTGTCATACTTACTAGTTTTCACTGTAATTTTTAAATCACTCACTTAGAAGAAAACATATAATGTTTACTGGTTATTAGCAACTTTATAATTTTAGTATAAGTTTCATATTATGCGATAGTTAATTTATTTTCTCATAAATTTTCTTTAGTTACATTTAAATATATAAATAACATTTATGTTTACTGATGAAGAAAGAAATGTAATAAATATCACCAATTTTTACCTGCAAGGAAAGGAAGATAAAAGGGAATATATTACTGATCGATAATGAAGATTCACGTATCGAAAACATTAAAGACAGCACTCCTCAATAGAGGACATTTTTGTAATTTCTCAAAAGAGTCTCTACGCTCTCTATCGTATGAAGATTTAATTAGT
This sequence comes from Cotesia glomerata, assembly GCF_020080835.1. Lineage (NCBI taxonomy): Eukaryota > Metazoa > Arthropoda > Insecta > Hymenoptera > Braconidae > Cotesia > Cotesia glomerata. The sequence goes on along the minus strand of NC_058163.1, from coordinate 6,612,418 downwards.
CGACTTCTAAAAATTTTTATAATCTTTTTTATTGAAAAATATTATTACAAAAATACTGAAAAAAAATTTCATTTTTAAAAAATTTGAAAAATTGTGAGTGCAATTTAATAAAAAATATTTTCTAATTCTAATTTAAAAAATGAAGTAAATTCAAAAAATAAAAAAGGTCATTCGGCAGCCGAAATGGAAGTAGATTTCTCAGATAAAGAAATTTTATTTTTTATGAAATAATATTAACAATAATAATGAATAATTTAATTGATTGATAAAAAAAATGTCAATAATAAATTTTAAACTATTTAGACTCAATTTTGTTCAAAAAGTTATCTTGTAAAGTAAAAAGTTTCTCGAATATTTGTCAAACAATTTTAAAGATCATGATTCCTATATTAGATTTCTATTTTTTTTAACTGTAATCTTTACGAATTTCAGACGATAGAGAACCAACCGACAATTATAATTTTGATCGTTCTTCCGAATCTGAGTATTTTGGCGATTTAGAAGATGATGATAATTCTATTTATGACAATATGAATGATAATCATATTAATGATTTTAATATTAAAACCGACAAATTAAGTAGCAACAGTAGTGAATATTCAATCGACGGTGATGATAATGAGAGTCAATCAATTGATTCAAGCTCAGATGAAGAATACGACAATTGTAATGGATCTTTTGAAGATAATCAATCTTACAGTAGTGAATCTGAGGAATCTGATGAAAGTTCTGACAGTAGTCAAAGTGACCCAACTTTTGGTACTGATCATTTAAATAATCCCTTGTACGATAATGCTCCATTAACGTTAGGTGAAAGCGTTTTATGTATTTTAACGTTCATGATTCGCCACAAAGTGACTCGAGCTTTATTATCTGATTTATTGTCTCTCATAAGTTTGCATTGCATTCAACCTAATTTTTGTATAAAAACTTTATATTATTTTGATAAATTTTTTAAAAATATTCAATCGCCAATTCGTCGGCATTTTTTCTGCTCTGTATGCTTTTCTAAAGTAGAGACTCAAAATAGTTCTTGTCTAAAATGTAATGTAAAAACAGAAGTTAGCTATTTTATACAAATTCCGCTCGTACCGCAATTGATGAATCTTTTTAAGAGACCAAATTTTTATCAACTCTTACAAGGTCGGTTTGATAGACGCAAAATTAATAATGAAAACTTGGAAGACATTTGGGATGGTAGTATTTATCAAAATTTATTTCAAAATAACGGTTTTTTATCTCATCCTTCGAATATTTTTTACGTGGAATACAGACGGTATATCTCTTTTTAAATCTTCAAAATTTAGTCTATGGCCTTTTTATCTTACGATAAATGAGCTACCATTTAAAGACCGAACAAAAAAAGAAAATTTATTATTAGCTGGCATTTGGTTTGGTGAAAAACCGCAACCAAACCTATTTTTAAATAGTTTTCGAAATGATTTAATAAAAATATACAACGGTATTTGGTGTAAAACGACTGATTTAAATCGTAGGATAAAAGTTCGTGGCAAAATAATCTGTGGCACTTGTGATTTACCGGCAAAGGCTAATTTTCTGAACATAAAAGGGCATAATGGAATTTTTGGATGTTGCCACTGTAAAATTCAAAGCAAATATTTTAATCGAAGACGCATTTACCCATTCAAACCAAACCCTTCACTCAGAACTACTAGAGAATCTATTGACGACGGTAGAAAAGCTGCCAAATCTCAAAGCGCAGTTCATGGAATCTGTTTAACCGATAGAAAAACATTCAATAGAAATTTATATGAGGAGTTGCGCCTTCGGGCTTGATCGCTCCAACTCGTGTAAATTCGTGTCACACCATGCTGTACGCAAAAACATTATCTGGACGTTCAATCCTCCACTATCTCCTCATTTTGGTGGTATTTGGGAAGCAGCTGTAAAATCCTTCAAACACCACTTTAAACGAGTGGTAAAAGACCAACTTCTCACTTTCGAAGAATTGAATTCTCTAACCATCCAAATAGAATCTATACTAAATTCTCGTCCTCTCTGTTCTCTATCTAGTGATCCCTAATGATCCTATTGCCTTGACGCCTGCTCATATTTTAATAGGACGTCCTCTCACAATGCTGCCTGAAAATGATTTTTCTGATGTTCCAGATAACAGACTCAATGTTTGGCAATTCATTATCAAGGCTAGACAAGACTTTTGGAGACGTTGGTATTTGGAATACCTCCATGAACTTCAAATTCGGCAAAAATGGCATTCCTCTCAAGGAGAAATTTCAATCAATCAAGTCGTCTTATTGATGGATAAAAACCAACCATGTATGCGGTGGCAGCTGGGAGTGGTGGTCGACATTCATCCAGGAGATGATGATGTGACAAGAGTAGCTTCAATCCGAACGGCTCAAGGGATATACAAACGAAATATCACTCTACTATGTCCTTTACCAATCAATTCTTGAATTTTATAAAATCAAACATTGTAATCATGTAATGTAACTAATTGTAAACACTATTCATACCATCTTGCTCAGCCTTCGCAACGGGGGGAGTATGTTTAACCGATAGAAAAAACATTCAATAGAAATTTATATGAGGAGTTGCGCCTTCGGGCTTGATCGCTCCAACTCGTGTAAATTCGTGTCACACCATGGCTGTCGCTCATGCGCGCCCTGGTTAGCGGGAGAGAAGCCGGCTCGCGTGGCGGGCGAAAAGCAGTTGTGCTTGGACGCTTGTACTAGTACGACTACTCTGAGTTTATCGTTTTCTGATTTATCACGTATAATACGCATTTACTTTAACACTTAAAATTTTCATTAAATATTATTAATTTCATTAATTTCAATTACCAATTAAATTCTCGAATCATTAAATTTCATTAGTAATTATTCAGTGAGTTAAATAAATCAAAATTAATAAGTGACGCCACGCGGTTATTGCGCGCCATATTGAGAAAGGATTGCATCAGCCACGCGGCTTTAGTCAATCCATAGTTAATACGCAATACTTATAATAAATTACATTAAATTCATCGTTCGACATTTAACCATCATTCTATCAAATCAAATTTCATCAATTATACAATTCTGACGTCAAATTATCTAATTAGTTCCTACACTAATAATTATAATCTATCAGTATTTACACTGACGTTGTACGTCGATTAATTAGTATTGCACTATCAATCGACTCTAGTTAACTTAAAAGTTAGCGTCAATTCACGAATTCTGAATTAATACATTTTGCGTTTCTAAGAAGGTTGAGCTCACCTCGTGTTGATTGCGACGGCAATTTACACATAGTCTTATTCGCACTACACGCTTTGCGTTCTTACTTGTACATTTTTTCATTCGAGGAGGTTTTCTCAGTGCAACTGAGTTTTCCTCCTCTGGGGATAAATAAATCTTCATTTTATTCCCCCTACAAATCGACGCACAATTTATTTAATATCCTAATCCCAAATTAACTATAATTTTTAAAACAATTACGGAAACTATCCTAAGTGGATAGTTTTCGACAAAACAGAATCAAAGGTCCAACAGTCTTAACACAAATAGTGTATGATGTTTTTAACACAACTGTTGTTGATGTAATGCATTGTGTGTACTTGGGTGTCGTCAGAAGATTATTTGGTTTGTGGTTTGACCCTAGTTATAGTAACTGCGAATTTTCTCTCTATAAACATTTGAAATTTATAGATAGTAAAATTAAATCTATTTCTCCCCCTGTGTTTGTTTCTCGATTGACAAGATCTGTTTCCGATTATAAATACTGGAAAGCATCAGAGTGGAAGCAATGGTTACTGTATTATTCTATACCTATATTGAATTTAATCATGGCTGATGAATATTTAGAACACCATAAGCTTTTAGTTACTGCTATCAGTTACTTAAGTTACCCTTCTATCAGTCAAAAAATGATTTCTGTTTCATTTACCTCAATCAAAATTTATTGTTCTCGTTTTAAGGACTTATATGGCTTGACTCACTTGTCATGTAATTTACATAGCTTATATCATTTACCCGATGCTGTACGAAAGTTTGGACCATTACCGATCACATCTTGTTTTTCTTATGAAGATCTTAATGGATCATTTCGACGTTTAGTAAAAGGCACTCGTTACGCACAATTACAAATTTGTTCAGCGCTGTGTGTTTTTAATAATGTAATTGAACTGAAATCGAAAATATTAGAAAATGATAACGTTACACAATTCAGAAAAAAATTAGAACTATTCAATCTGCGAAAACGTAAACTCTTGTACATCTCTGAAAAACACTTTATTATTGGTAAATTAATTAAGTGCGAATTATCAGTCTCACTGCAAACTATTTTTGAAAAAAGCAATGTACGCCTACAAACTTCCCTCAATGTTTTCAAATTTTTTCGATTATTTAAGAATTATGTGGCGTATGATGCTCAGTGTTATAAACGTAAGAAAAAAACAAATTCTTCTGTTGTGATTTACGATTATAATGACAAAAAAAGAATCGGAATAATTAATGAGTTTATAAAAATTTGTTCTTGTCAAGAATCTTCTTGCCAGATCAATTGTACAACTAGTGATTTTTTTGCAATTGTCACAAATTGTATTGTAGTACGATCGATTATTCCTAATTCTTTAGTTGACATGATCGATTTGTGCATTAAATCAAATGAACCTCCATTGGCTATAAATATAAATAAATTATTGAATTTATGTTTTTATATAGAAAATTATGACGAAAATGAGCCAAATACATTTTACGTGGTAAGACCAATAAATCTGATAGAAATAGATTAAATTAAAAGTTAAAATAATAATTAAGATCAAACATTGTTTAGGCACTCTAATTATAATTCTATTAAAAAAAAAATGTAAGCGTTAGTAAAATTTCAAAAAGTTTGGAAAATCCAAAAGTGCACGCCTCATAACGCTCATTCATTTTTTAAGAAAAAATAAATTGTGTAACTGATAAAAAAAAAGAAAATTATAATTCAGTAATTTCTTACAGAGTACTTTTTTTTTTTTTTCAAATATCAGCGCCCTTCTTTCTTGTTATATGCGTACGCAGTCTAAAAAAATCTAGCTTTACCAAGTGGCGCCATAGTTTTCACGTGACAAATAAGAAAAATTCGTTTGTCTTTGTACGGTTATATCGCAATAAATTTTAATAAAAATTCAATTAAAAAAAAAATACGTAAACTAGGCTACTGATATGAAATACGGACCCAGTTCATCGCATTCGTAAACTAATAAAAAAGGTCCGGTCTTGAAATATCAATTTGTTTGGGAGTAATCATTGGTACATCCAAAATGGGGTGACATCCGGACGTCCACGTAAAATTTTTTTCAAAACGTTTTTTTTTTTCAAAATAGCTACATGAAATGATTTTAGAAAGTAAAAGATGGTTTGATTTAAGTGATTTCTCCGTGTACATCTACTTATATTATTGTATAAGTGTAATATGGTTGTGATAGAGACATTTAAAGATCACAAAATTGCTTGACCTTGACGAGTCGAGTATAAAGCACAACCTCACGCGCTTCGCGCTATGAGGCGTGCAATTTACTCTAAAAAATCTCTATTTGTTGTTAACAGTTTGTTGTTTGTGCTATTACAAAAGAAAATTTGTTTATTGAATAATTTAAAAAATAAATAAACTAAAAAATATATTTCACTTTGCATTATTAAAATTGAGTTTATTAAACTAATCTTCATTTATAATATATTTTTCTAATTTTATAGGTTTATTTGTTAGAAACTATAACTTAACAGTTATTGTTTTATAAAATTTGTTCATTATCATATGGAACATACGATCAAATTAATCTCAACTTCGTAATGTGTTTATAATAAACTTATTATAAATCAAGTATTAAGATAAGATCAAATTAATATTAACTTTGTAACCTTTTTATAATAAATTTATTATGAATCAAGTATTAATTTTATATGGTTCCATGATTTTTGTTGATTACTGTTAAATTAGTAATACATTTCCTCTAAGTTAAATAAAATAGTTTTTTTTTTTTTTTTTAAATTTCGGGTGTAAAAACAAAAAATACAATTATAAAATAAAACATATTTATCTTATAATTAATTCAATATGACTCTCGTACTAAATTGATAATGATTATCATCAAATTCATCATGAATTACTCCTCTTCGTTGTCTTAATTTCTTTAGATTCAACAATTTTGAATCTTCTTCAAAGCTGGAAATACGATTTTTATAATGTACTTATCACTTGTTTAAAGTGAAAAGTAAGTTTTTAAAAATAACCCATTAAATTATTAGATTTCAGCTGTTGGTTAGCTGTTAGATTCAGCTGCAATAGAAAATTAGAGGATTTTTATAGCTAATTCATTATCGAACTCATATTTGTTTCAAAATCTGAATTTCATTATCAAATTCACAATGAAATTCATAATGAAACAAATTTTTTTTTGCACGGGTAATACCCACCCCTACAATCCGTATTGGGAGTAGGCTGTCATTAAATCCACTCTTGAATCATTTATACATCACATAGAGCAGATTCTTACCAAATTTGGAGCCTATAGGAGCTACAGCTCGGAAATTAAAAATTTTCATTATTAACACCCACCCCCGCAACCCCTTGTGGAGTAGGATATCGTTAAATTCGTTTATAAATTATTTTTACATCACTTACAAAAAATTCATATAAAATTAGGATTCTCTAGGAGCTATAGTTCGGAAATTTTAAATTTTCATTGTTAACGCCCACCCCCGCAATCCATATTGGGAGTAGATTGTCATAAAATCCGCTCTTAGATCATTTCTACATCTCATATAGGAGATTCCTGCCAAATTTGGAGTCAATAGGAGCTATAGTTTAAAAATGGGAATTTTCATCGTCAACGCCCCCGCAACCCCCCTTGTAGGTGGAATTACGTAAAATCCGTTCTTAGCTGACCTTTACACGGCGAAAGGAATATTCCTACCAAATTTCAAGTCTACACTTTATGGTTTCAGAGATATCGTGATGAGTCAATATATAGGTGGAAATCTCTTATATATATATATAGATTGATTCATCATTTCCAAATATATAAATATAAATAACATATTTTTTCTTAAATGCCTACTTTTTTGAAAATTACAATTAAATAATCAATATATTCCCATTGGTTGATTATTTTATTATTAAGTTTAATAGTACAAATAGTATGTTCGGTCTTGTTCATAATCATGATTATATTGGAGTATATCCATCGATTGTTGGATATGATTACTTGTTACATTTGGTGGATACTCACCATATGGAAATACATAATTTGAGCTCCAATTCGAATTATTTTGAAATTGGTTAACAGAATGTGGATTATAAGTTGGCACGTAGCTTGGTGGTACATCCATCGAATTTTCATAATTTTCAACACTTAATGGATGCTTGCGACCTTGAGGTACAAAATCTAAGCCCTTATTCACGTTATGATAAACCTGGTCTGTGGAATTGAAATTATATGGTGACATGTTCTCCGATGGCACGAACAATATTTTCAGGAGGGCTTTGAAGAGTATTGCAACTTGATGATAACTGTTGATTGTCCAAGTCGATGTTTCTATTATGGTTTAATTCCTTATTCACGTTATGGTGAACCTGGTCTGAGGAATTTAAATTACTCGGTGGCATATTGTCCAAAGGCACTTCATCTATATTTTCAGGAAGGTTATGAAGAGTATTGCCGATTGATGATTTCTGTTGATTGTCTAACTGGATGTTTCCTTTATTTTCTGTTGTCGGCTCATTTTTTGAAAGAGAGCCTCCAGAATATTGTCTCTTATTATAAATAAATTTATTTACGTAATAAACGAAGTCTTTCTCTTGGATCTCTTCTGAAGTCCTAGATCGTGCCCAATCTATAAGAAATTTTATTATTAGTTGTAAACTCATTATATGATACTGTCTTATAAGTTTAATTAACTTATTTCATATTTTGCTTATTATTAGATATTCACCTAAAATTGCATTATACACTGACGGATCAATACCCGTTTTTTTATTGCACCTGGTACCTTTTGCTGAATAATTCACAATGTCTGATTCATAAACTTCCAGAAGAGCCATTTTCACTAATATTTTCCAATCTGAGTGACCAGACTCAGTAGTAGACTTTCTTTCAATGTACGAAACAACATCTGTCGGAAAGTAGATGCTATATTTATCCCTAATTTTAGCCTGTAAAATATAAAATTTTATGTAATTTGAAATGTATATACTAACTATAAAATTGGAAAATTGTTTAGTCGTAACCTTACAATTTTCATGACGTGTAAAGCCTTACCTTACGCAAACCAGGATCCAAAAGATTTTTTTCTGACTAAAATAAAAAATAATAATTACAAACTACCAATTAAACTAATGAGATCAATAAATTTTTACCTTAGTTATAGATTGTCCACTACTTTGCCATACAAGATTTTTTTTCAAAGCAACTATTATTTTTTGAAAAAATGTGAGATTTTTTTCGGAAACTATTAAACAACATAAATAATGATTAAATTTAGAATTATTGACTGTAAAATAAGAAACTTACTTTCATCTGGAGCTACAGACGTTTCTTTGGTTCTTTTTTTCCATGCCAGAGAATTAATGACAGATATGTAGCTTTTTTTGGTGATTTTATCATCAGTAAATTTTGATTAAACCAAATCTAAAAAAAAAAAAAAGAATAATAAATTACCGATAATATTGTATAATTGATTATATTTTGTCCAATTTACCGAATGTAGCAGCAAACAATTTTGAGCCAATGCCTAAATGTTAACTTCCTCGTAAACCCTTTGCCGAAAAATTCCCAATACTCTCTCCATATACTTCTAGCATAACTAATCCCACAAATTTTTTCCAGCTTGGTTTCTGTTTCTTGTCAACAGAATTATTAACAATGAAAATCATTCTCTCTGTTGGTAAATAAAGTCCTGAACCAACCCAAATTTCACTCTGTAAGGAAGTGATTCTTTCATTCATAAATGTTTTTAATTATAACAGTAATTGTGAAATAGAAACCAATGCAAAATTATTTAAAATGTATCAATATCTAGATCTTTTAGAAACTCGTAAGACACATTTAAAGTTCAGCTAATATTTTAATTCCTACTATATTTTTAGTATCGTTTTTTAAATAAACATTATTTCATGAAATACAGATTTCTCAGATGAAAAAAAAATTCATACGTAAAATTATGGTTGCATTGTTTTCATTTATTATGACTAGCAAAATAGTATAAATTACTTTATTCTCTCCAGATATATAAAACTCTTACGCTATCTGTAGAAAAAAGTAATATTAATGATATTTTTAAAATGTTAACATGCAAAAAAATGAAAGCGTTTTTTTATAAACTTAAATAATTATTCTGTTTCTAGTATTTAAGTATTTGCACCTAAATATTTGATATTTCTTAGTGATTTTTAAAGTTGTAAAATTGCTTTATATAATTTAAGCCACAGATTTATTATTATTACTTATTTATCATTATTTTCTGTTCTATATAATAATAAATTTTAACCTTTGTATCATTGCTTAAGTGAGAATTTTTGTTCGTTTGTTGCTCATGCGTTTGTTTTATACCAGCATGAATGCTTTCGAAAGATTGAAGTTTCTTCCGTAACTAAAAAAAAATATTTAATTAATTTTTCACCTTTCTAACTAGATTATCATTATTAAAAAATGTACTACCTTCTTTAGGGAAAAATGTATGTAAGGCTCCAACATCAGGTTCAGAAGTCTGTATTTCTTCAATGTTGTCGATTTTCTCTGGTTCATTGTTAATAATCATAGCTGCAGAATCATTTGATTCCCTTGAATCATCATTTGTAAGTGCAGATGGTTCAATGTTGGTGGAAATTTCACTGTGAGCTAAATCTGTTTCATCGGAAGTTTCATTATTAATAACTGACGTTGTTAAAAAGATTCAGTATTGCTAGCTATTGAAGTGATTGATACGGCATTGCCATTTTTCGAAAAGTCTAGAGGACCAGAATCTTGATAATTATCTTCAACTCTTGCTTTACCATAGTTATGACTTTGGAACGTTTGTACGTGGGTATCTAAATTATGACATTGGTATGATAATGGAAGTGAAACTTTCGAAGAATTTAAAATTTTAAGATTAGGGATATCATGTCCCACAGCACTATGATTAATTTTCACGTAGTCGTTATGAATTTCACTTGAGTGACCATATGATTCAACATTTGAAGAAATACTACTTGAAGTCAAAGTATAAGTCGGTGGTTGAGTACAGTTTGAGACGCATGTTGCTGTGGGAACACTTTGTGAATTTTTTTGCTTCAAAATTGATTCAGTAGGTTTACAAGATGAAAATAAAGACGGTGTATTGAGTAACTGATTTTCAAGCTGATTTTTTTTGGTCTATTTTTGATTTTCTGATAGTTTTATTGTCACCAGTAGCTTTTCTTTTTGTTTTAATACCTTTTCGGTAAACAATTTATCATCAAAGTCGTGAACTTCACCCTTGTCATCCAGAAGTATATTATTTAACTTATCATAATTTGCTGAAAAGAAAAAAAAAAAAAACAAAACAAAGCTGTCATTGGCTTGAAGAAAATAAAAATTTTAAATTACCCAGATAGCAAAATGACGTATTAAGTTATTCCCAATGAGCTCAGATTTCTGATTTGGACGTCAGAGTCTACGTCTAAAAGACGTCTTTAAGACCTTCTGCAGAGGTCGAATGCGCCGCTTATTGTAGACTTTAAGAACTCATCAAAACGAGCTCTTAAAGAGCTCTTTTCTGAACTCGCACAGATGAATGATTTTTTATCTCTATACGCTATTATAATGATAACAATAATAAGAACACAACAAAAATAATAATAATAAAAGTAAATTATGAAAAATAATTCAGAGTTTCATGAAGCACCGATGCTGATTTCGAATGTTTATTATTTTAGTTTGACCTAATATTGTCGGTTTAAAGAGAGAAAGTGAAAATCGCAATTGCCGTAACTAAGATTCGAACCCGAGTTGCGCGCGTGCTAGATCGATACCTAGCCCCCTACGCTGTTCAAACGATATGTCGTTATACATCTCATTATTCTTATAAGCTAAGTTTATATAGTGATGAAATGTTGCGATCATTGTCTATATTATTTATTCTATTTGATACTGTGTATCGATAGAGAAAAAGTAACTTTACGAATATTTATATACTAAAAAATATTCAAAAGTCTACTAAGTACTCCTTAAATGTAGAAAGTTCACATAATTTTTTCAGATTAGAATCCAATTTTATTATTTTATCTAAATTAGTTTGATTACGAACCAGATTTTAACATTATTGCCTATTACTTCATAATATAATTTAAAATTTTTGAAAAATTTAATTAACCTGGATTAAGAGAAATGAGTTAACCTATGCCAAGTGTATATCTATATATTAATCTATTCAAATTGTTTTAAATCATTTAATTCAAATTATTTTTAATCATTTTCAATTTAATTTCTCAATCAGGAAAGTAATAAATGAAAAATGAATAAGATTTTGACAGCTTTATATTAAAAAGAAATTTGTGTTTTTGTTTATAATGTCTATAAGCTCATTATACGCAACTCAAAAAGAAGTCCAAAAAGGGACTCAGTTAGATGTCAGAAAATTGACTCCAAACTTATGAGTTCATTAAGAGCTCTTAGTTCTGACCTCGTAAAAAGAGCTCCTTAAGACGTCACATTAGGACTTCTATAAGAAGTTTTTAAAAGACTTCATACTGAAATCTTTCTGACTTGGATGCTGACTGGGTATAATCGGACTCTACTTTTATTAATATTTATTACTAATATTGATTGTGACATAATGATCATAATATATTGGAGGTTAGAAATCAACATATTCCGTCAAACATAAAATTTAAAATAAGAACTCAATAACTTACTGTCAAATGCAATAATTTTAGCCTTGTACAATCTGGTTTCTTTAATTTCTGCATTTTTCCAAAGTAACTTTACTATTGAACCCACGGTTCGATTGTTTTTGATAGTCGAGACACTGATATAATATCTTTCGAACCTTCGTTAATCCACTATATTAAAGCCAAAGAGTTTTTGGTGACTTTATTTTCACCACTTGCTTTTGTCTTCTTTGGAGTTTTTGGAGGCATCTTAATTATTTTGGATAGTCAAAAATTAACAACTATAAAAATTTTTTATAAATTATAAATAAAACAATACATACCGCCATGAAAAATAACAACTAACTTTTCGAGAACTTTGGTTAGTCATGTAATTATATGTACAATGTGCATCTTCATCAACTATCGACAGTTAAAGAAATAATGCAGTGCTGCCACCGCGCAGGCAACTAAACGTTTTATTGTAATGGCCGCCGCTTTAATGTTTATGTTTACATACAACCAGCAAGTAATTTTGAGTAGTAAAAACTAAAACTTATAAACAATTTATTTTATTTTGGAAACATGAGTGATCGACCACCGATTCCACGAAAGTCGTTCTGCGAACTTTCAGCGAAATAGAAACGAGAAAATTTAAGGTTTATGAACAGTAACCAACCAAATGATGTGAGGCTAGATCGAAATGAAGCCCGTGAAGAAATGCCAATACAGGTAAAAATATTTATATTAATTTGTATGTCAAGTAAATAATAAATTATAATAAATAATTACTTCTATACAATAACCTACTATTTAATAAATATAATAATTAGAAACTTTGATTCTACTTATATACTTACTCCAAATGCTGACTGATAGATGCTGTTAGAAAATTATCAATTTAAAACATGACATTTATTAAAATTTGTTTTTTTTTTTCAACTTTATCGAAAAATGATTTCTTTGAATTTCAACACGATATATCAATTACTGTTTTTTACTTGTTTTATTTTTCACTTACTGAGGGAAAATATGTTATTTTTTAAATAAATACAAGATATGAATCTACCATTGTTTTTTAACGGAATTGTTTCTTGAAAAATTATTTTTTTTGCTAGGATAATTGTAAATTAATATTTATTGTTAAATTATAGTTATTATTTTTATTCTTTTTTTTTTTTATTATCATTATGGTTTTTTTTTTGTGGCGTTCATTAGATTTTTATTTGGAAATATTCTTTTATTATTTCGTGGTAATTACTCTATTATATTGATTCACTTTTAATCTATTCAAACGCGTGTTTGACGCGAAAAGCTACCGTCTCCTTCTGTATTAAGATTTTCTTTTAGTCTAAAAAATGAAGTAAGATACTTTCTAGTGTGGTTATTTAATTATCAATTTTGTATGATTTCAGATTGAACATTATTTTCCACACAACAATGCTTTACCTGAAACAATGGACGATGAAGAATCTGATTATGAAGCTGAGGAAAAAATAGAACAGATGGAGGACCAAATAATCAGAGGAGATGAAGAAGAGGAACGAGTAGAAGAAGAACCAATAGAAGAGCAGGAACAGGCAGCAGAAGAGGAACGCGTAGAAGAAGAACTTATTGAAGAAAATGAACCAGTAGAAGAAGAAAGAGTATTGGACGGAGCCAATGATAACAATGATGACGATGATGATGATGATGATGACGACGATGATGATGATAACGATAATAATCGCCATCACATAGAAGGTGACTACGATCCGCCATTATATACCAACTCTCCGCTGACATTAAGTCAAAGTATGCTGCTAATATTAACTATTTTCCTGAATCATAATATTTCTCAGTCATGTTTGTCGGACATGATTGCAGTACTTAATATGTATTGCATCGGAGAGAATTTACACCGTAATAGTTTATACAAATTTAAAAAGTTCTTTAGGCTAACAAATAATCAAGCTCAGACGATAATAAAACATTATTATTATTCTCTATGTTTGAATGGTTTAAATTCGGTTTGAGATGTATGTCTTGATTGCCAAGGAAAAAAAGGATATAAAGCATTATATTTTATTGAGCTTTCGTTTATTGAGCAATTGGCAGAATTATTTGGGCGACCACATTTTTATGATAAACTGCAATCACATTTTCAGAGTAATAATTTACAACCAAATACAATAAGTGACATATATGATGGAAAGTTATATGAAGACTGGAACACTGAAGACTTTTTGGCAAATGCAAATAATTTATCTTTCACGTGGTATACTGATGGTGTGCCAGTGTTTAAATCCTCTGGTGTCAGTATATGTCCAATTTACCTAACTATTAATGAGTTAACTTACAAAGAGCGCATGAATCGAGAGAATATGTTACTTGCTGGATTAGCATTTGGGAAAATAAAACCGAGCATGAACTATTTTGTGCATAAACTACAGTCTCAATTTCAACAGCTCATCGATGGTCATCAATTTATGCTGCCAGATAATCAAATCATCAATGTAAAAGCAATTTTATTGATGGGGAATTGTGACATGGTTGCCAAATGCCAGATGTTGAACATGGTCCAATTTAATGGGGAGTTTGGTAGTCACATTTGTAAAGTACCAGGTGAATCGTTTCAATTACCGTCTAGTAGAAAAAAAAATTTTCTACACCGCACGATACGAGATCGCTACTGTCACGATCTACACTTTACTATCTAGAGGAGAGTGAGGTTAGGAAAACTGTATACTAACGGTAGCAATACGTTTCGTGAATGGCACCGAATAGATCGTGACGGTCACTATCCAGACTTCTGCTCGTAGCTTCTACGGATCGTATTGGTGACAACTCACTCTTACTATACAGTAGATCGTGCCGAGTAAAAAATTTTTCTTTCAGTGTACATTTCTTCGCAAAACGAATAATAATCATAGTTTTGAGATTATACAAAATCTATTTTTCAGGATTTAATTTTTTGGAAAATTTAATTTCCAACGAAAATTGTTTTATGGTTGATAATACTTTCGAAAAACATTATTGGAGGTCATTTTTGGAGTCTAGTGATAAGAGTCAATTATACAAAGATAAGAGTTACATTTTGCTCAAACTTTTTATTACAAAACATCCATCACAATTTTTTGATTTATTCAAAAACATTTTAACAGGACTACGATTGCAATGACTCAAGCATGTCCTCATAAATATACTCGAAGAAGTCGTTTTCATAATCCTTCTCATTTATAAGGGAAAAAATCGCTTGTATTACATTATTTTTATACACTGGATACTTTGTATTCAGTTCCTTACTCCGAGAGTCGATGAAAAACATGAACTGTAAAAAAAAAAATTTTCATGAAATACTTAATACATTATTAGAATTATTATGGATATCACGAAGTACCTGTTTCCACAGAACGGGGTTGTCGATGTTGTAAGTAAGTTTTTTGATCAACAACGGAATAGCGTCTCTTCTGCCCATTTTCAAAAACCTTAAAAAAAAACAATAGCGGGTAGTTTTCTTTTATTCACAAATTATCATTATTTGAATAAAGTATCACATACTTGTTTTGCAGAGCATCGAAATTGTTCCTAAAGTAATTTAATATAAATTCAGTGTGATTGTGTCTAGTATGATGAACAATGTTGTCAAAAACACTGATAAAGTCAACTTGATTATCCGTACTGTTAACAATACTGTTCAAGTACTTTTCGAGGACGTTACTTGAGTTTGCGCAATGTAAGTACATGAATTTGATATCTGGGTTCTTTTTGAAAATAGGAAAATCAGCGGAGAAAAATTTGCCCCATTTTGAGGGACTGAAGTCTTCAAAAACGTTGCACATTGCCCATGAGTATATGGCGTCCATATTTCTATAAAAATAATTTCATTAAACAAAATCATATTTTAAAAAGAATGCCCATGAAAAATTTTTCTGACATGTCCATATATAATTTTCCATGCATCCAAGTATGGCCTGATAGAGTCATGTGGGGCAAGGGTGAGCACTTGAGCATTCAAACTAGCGTCAAAATTAAATGATAAGCTTGATAGAGAAATAAAGTATTTCTCCGATAGAGTATTTATTTAAGTAATAATTAAAGTCTAAAACAACACCGGAAAAAAACGGATTAATTCGAAAGATTTAAAATGTGCACAAAATCCGTATTGCGGATAAGTGTGCGTACTCGTGTGGGGTAAATTTGCGCAACTAAGAAAAGTTCCTGAATTTTCAATGCCTTGATTAGACTAATTTTGATAATATTTATGCTAAACAAAAAGCTCATATACTCGATTGAAAGAAAGAAAAATTAATTTACTTTAGTTACTATCCGCAATACAGTGTGACAATCTTTGTCTTATCCCGGGAAAAACGGATTAGATCTGGCCAAATATAAAAAGATCTGACCAGATTTAACTCAAAAAATAATCTGATTAGACCTGGTCAGATCTTTAAATTATCTCTATCTGGTCAGATATAACTAGATCTGACCAGATTTACTAAAAAATTGTTTATATTAAATATCAAAACATCTGAACAGATGTACTCAGATCTGATCAGATATCACCAGATAAACCGAAGCAACATATCTACTCGATATCGATGAATCTGACTAGATATATTTGACGTCTGCTAAAATTGGAAATTTTTGTTTTTTTTTTCTTTCCCATAAAATTTTTAATATCTAATTTACTATTTTATTTTCAATTTTAATATTTCTTAATTTTAAGTTACTTATTTACTTAAGTGGTCGACACATTTATTAAACATTATAATAGCTGTACACTTGATGCTACCCTCTGACGCAAGTGATTTCAATATTTTGTTATATTTTCTCGAAAAACGGTTAGACTTCGAGTTTCCGGTGAAGAAACGTGTCGCTCTTAACTCCTGTATTTGCCTATGACCGCGTTCTAATGCATGTTCGGTAGTTGCTCAATATCACGTGAAACTCACATGAATTTGAGTCATACTATCGAAACTTCTAGAATTTTCTATAACGCATAGGTACCATCTGTTTTCCCACTATATCGAAATTGATGTCCCTTTATAAGCTCGGTAAAGATTATCACAAATCAGTCTACAGTAATCTTCGGAAGTCTCGACGTTCTTGACGCTGACAGTTTTTATTGTGCTTCGGGCATTATTTTGATGTTCGTGGTTAGGCTTTTTCTTAAATTTTAAAAGCACTAACGTAATCTGCTATCACTAGAGCATTTTATTCCCAGTGATCGAGGTACCTCGAACCGATATAGAAGTGAGTCTTGCACGGCAAAACAATTAAATTCAAAGAGCTGCATCAGTGATCAGTTAGCAATTTATTTGGTCGGAAACGTGAAACAGATTATAGTATAAATAGTTTTTTTTTTTTATTATTTCTTTGTATGCATTAATTTCCGCGAAAAGCGTTGACAAAAATTTAAATATTCCGCGAAAAAGCGTTGATTTGATTACAATTTTCCGCCAAAAAGGGCGCATTTTTAATTGTCGCGAAACGTGAAGTCTAATTTTAAGTAAACACTCAGTAAAAGTGTTTTCAAATCGTTACCCTAGTATGCCTACGTTGTCTAAACAGGTAGCAACAAGTCAAGAAAAGGTAACCTATTCATCTATTTTATTTCTATTTTTCTATTGTAACACATATTAGCATTTTAATGCATAATTTATATCTTGTTTTTCCTTAAATGTACAAGTTTGTCACCAAAATAAACTTAAACAATTAAAATTCTAAATTTTTCTTTTCTCTTAATTTACTTAGAGTTAATTTCCATAAATTCATAAAAAGTAGAATTGGCTTCTCGAGGCCGAAGTCAGCAGGATCCTAACATCCTTTCAAATTTCTTAAGCACTATTTGTAATCATAGTAAGGTTTAGGAATAATACGGTATATGAACCGCTCTATATACTCGTATAAAACTTATAAAAATTAATTTAGTTATCTAACGGATACTTGTGGTTGGATTTTGAGATTATTTCATAGCCTTTACGCCCCATCACAAACTCCGTTCGTGACATCTACTTAGATCTTTAAGTTTTTATTTTTGTTATTATCATTCTAGATAAAGATGCAATGAATATATTTCTCAATAAATAAATGGTAAGAATTCAAGACTCATTATTATTCATCCTCTATGATTAACTATAATACATGTATATCGACATAATCAAATCTGATCGAATCTGATGCTTTTGACAGCTCCGATATAGTTATATATGGTCTAATATGATAAGATCTTTTCATGTCTAATGAATTTTTTAACCCAGTCATAGTTATATCTGTTTAGATATGATCAGATATGACTAGATCTGATTGTCTCAAATCCCATATCTGGTCAGATCTAAACCTTTTTTGCCGGGTAGCAGCAAATTTTACCTTTACGGCACCAGATTCTTAATATTTTCTATTTCAAGTAAACGAATGATAACATATGGCTTCTTCTTGCGTAAGCTAATTTTCCACCTACAAACCCTCGATTTGCCTACACATATTACAAACTTCCCCTTTCCCATTCGTAAATAAAGGTATTACGTACACCTATTCGCTGCGCACAGTTACACTACGTGACTCTATAAAAATTAATCATATCAGAAAATTTTGTCATGGGTACTCTTCTAATAAAAATTGCTGCAATGAATTATGATAAATGATGATCTAACTTACGTGACCCCAAAAAGCTCCAGGACTGATGAATTGAAAATTCGATATGCTATAGGCTTGCATTCATTGTAATTGAATCGACAGTATATCGATAACAAAGAGCGCCTCAATCGTAATACTAGTTCAGAATCATTTTCACTTTCTACCGTGCCAATTGCTATAATTATGTTCTTTGTTATGCTATTGATATAACTTTTAAACAATTCATTAGCTTGGATGTACGTTGATTGAATTATTTGTTTAATCAGCTCAGTACCCGACCACCATGGTAAGTAATCAGTTTCATGATGCAAGTATCCGATGATGCGAATAGCTATTTCAAAGTATTCGTTGTCGAGTACGTATGCATTATAAACATCGTCGATTATTCGAGCACGGTTTATAGAATGTATGTTTTTGAAGTCATTCGTTGAGAGATAATTAGTGATTAGCTCCAAATTTTTCATGTCGTAGATGACTTTGTAGTATCCTAATTGAATAAAAAGTTTAATCCACAGATTCGGTAGAATCTGGCGCCAAGTTCCGTTCAAATCCGTTGTAAACGGAGCGCCAGACTACCGACTGTGTTTACTGTAAGCAGAACGGTATTTCGAGGTTGCAAAATTTTATTTAATTATATGGTTCTCCTTTTTCCAAAATGATATATTATAAAAGTAATTTATATTTTATTTTACTGATATTAATTAATTA
The DNA here is from genome assembly GCF_020080835.1 of Cotesia glomerata. Taxonomy (NCBI): domain Eukaryota; kingdom Metazoa; phylum Arthropoda; class Insecta; order Hymenoptera; family Braconidae; genus Cotesia; species Cotesia glomerata. The sequence continues at coordinate 6,593,254 of NC_058163.1, read as the reverse complement.
TAATCAATTATAACACTTAATTCACTTAAAATTATTAAATTTTATCAGCACAAACTATAGTAAGCCCAGAAATTTCGATCTTGACTTTTTTTCGATGGGGAATATCAGCGCCACAGACTAGATAAAATAAAAATGTGTAGTAATCCTTCCTATAGACACGCAACTACAGTAAAAAAAAGTGATTCATAGCTTGCATCTATGGCCGCCAGGGTGCACTGGAATTACATCTACATAAACTGTAGCTTCAAGGGGATAGTTTGCAGTAAAAAATGCAGTCAACACGAGATTTAAGTTGTTATCAATTGTAAATTTTCATTATAATTACAAAAAATACTAAAATCCGAACAAAAACAGTTTCACTGTAAAAAAGTCGCGCCAAGTCCACGTTCATAAGACTATTAGGAAAAAAAATTTTTTTTTTCTTTACAAAAAGATACAAAATAAAAAAATTAAAAAATCCGAGTAACCGATATGATTGTTTATGATTTTCGGAAATTAAAAAAAATTTTATTGTAAATTTAAAAATTAAAAAAAAAATTTTAGAACGTACTTGGTGTGCCTCATTGTGTATTTCAATTTTTTTTAAGTCCTAGTAAATAGATTTTACGAATTTCATTAAAAGTAAAATATTTTGTAACCGCGCACTAAATACGTTCTAAAATTTTTTTTTTAATTTTTAAATTTACAATAAAATTTTTTTTAATTTCCGAAAATCATAAACAATCATATCGGTTACTCGGATTTTTTAATTTTTTTATTTTGTATCTTTTTGTAAAGAAAAAAAAAATTTTTTTTTCCTAATAGTCTTATGAACGTGGACTTGGCGCGACTTTTTTACAGTGAAACTGTTTTTATTCGGATATTATTATACAGTTTCTAAAAAAAAGCAACTTGATTTAAAATGATTATTTTTGATTCAAGAAAATTATCTTAAAGAGAACAGATTTTCTTTATTTAACAATTTTTTGTCTTGACAGTCGTTTCGATCCTCTTATAAATAACTTAAAAATACATATTCAATACTAACAAATTTGTTTTATTAAAACTTGAATTACTTTGAACCAACTACTATTATGTTTTGGTTTATATGATTGAATTTGCTTATTTATTTTATTCTATTACGATTTGTTAATATAGTGAACAAATCTCGTTTGAAATAAATTACGCGATGTTTTAGTCACTTTTGTTGCTATTTGAATTATCGTAATTTTAAGATCCTTATCGTTGCCGGTTATAATTGGATAATTTTGTATACATCCATAAATTTTTGATGAATTTAATAATGGAAAAAAAAAAACTATCAAAATCGAACTTGGATCTAATAATATTAGTTTATTAGAAGATACCCCAATATAAATTATATAAATAAACTCATCCTCATTGGTTTCGTAACCCTAAAAATATGTCAGATATTATTTATACTACCTTAATAAAAAAAAGATTTAAAACGATTCGAAACAGTTCAAAGCGATAAACAACGATTCAACTTGATAAATATATAGATATACATTTTGCATGGGTTAAATCGTTTTAAATCTTTTCTTTTAATAGTAAGGGTAATAAATGGAGAGCCGGTTTTTTTGTTCGGTTATACTGCAAAAACTACTGAACCGATCGGAATAATACTTATACCATAAGATGCAGCGTGTTTCGGAAAAGGTTCTAGTATATATTATTTTGGTGATTACTTATCCAGAAGCTATATTTTTTTGATTCAGAAATAATGAATTTTTATTGTAATTAAATTTATCCTATTTGATTGTCATTTGTTTAAAATAAATTTCTTAATTCTATTGGTTATGTTTATATATTAAGCAGATTTCTTCACTTGTGAGATCTGCAATTTCTTCAACTGAAACTTTTAATGCTCATCACAAATTTTTAACTTCCCGCTAAGAAAATTGAAAATTTTCAAAAATCGAGAAGTTATTGTTTTCACCCCGTTTTTCGAAAATCGAGTTTTGATCAGATCTCGACGTTTTGAGGTCCTAGGAAGCTTTCCTGACTATTTCCGCGGTGATATCACCGTGTCTGTCTGTATGTGTGTGTGTGTGTGTGTTTTTTTTATCTTAGGGGAATCCTTTTTACGGATTCCAGGCATAGCTGTTCGGCCTGGATATGTGGCGACTCGACGCAGCGTCATACTAAAACTCAACGCTAACGCCCCTACCCACTAAACCCTAAACCCCTTTTCTTCTTTCCTCTAATCCCTCATGGAAACCGCCGTCAGGCATTACTTCGTGAGGGGAGGATCTAGCTACTGCTATTCCTTCTGGTAGCTAAGGTGTTATTTTTCCTTCCTTCTAGTTTCTGTCATTTGCCCTTTTTCTTTCAATGGAACGCAGCTCTGTAAGCACTTCGGTGGTAAACGTGCTTGTGGCGTTCCAGGCAGCTTCGGATGACAGCATTTCTTCTACTATTGACTCTGGTGTGATTTTCTTGTTCAGGATCTTCTCTAACTCATCACGCTGTGGGTTAAAACGAGGGCACTCAAAGAAAACGTGCTCCGCATTTTCAGCAACTCTTGGGCAAGACGGACACTCTGGGGAATTATCGTGCTTAAAGCGATAAAGGTACTCCCGGAAACAGCCGTGTCCTGACAACATCTGGGTCAGATAGTAGTTGGCCTCGCCGTGATTCCGGTTAAGCCAAACGTTAATCCTTGGTATGAGACGGTGTGTCCATCTCCCTGTTGTCGCGGCGTCCCACTGCGATTGCCATCGTGCGATGCTGTTCTGCCGTTCTTCAGCTCTGAGTTCCTCGGCACTTAGTGTGGTTGACCTCTTTCGTTGGTAAAGGTTCCGTCTTTCCTCAGCTAGAACTCTAAGCGGCAGAGTTCCGGAAATGACACACACTGCTACTTCTGATATCGTGCGGAATGCACTGGCTAGTCTTACAGCGCTCAGTCGATATACTGGTCCAGCTTTTCTCCATGATTCTTGCAACTTCAGCGCGTCTGCCCAAATGGATATTCCATATGTGAGCACCGATGTGACAACTGATGATAGTAGTAGTCTCCTGCTCTGCTTTGGCCCTCCGACGTTCGGCATCAATCGTGCGAGACTAGCCCTCACTACTGACGCTTTGGCACTGACGTGTTCCACTTGCTGTTTAAAGTTGAGACGGGCATCAAGTATCACTCCCAAATATCGGATGTAAGGTTGTGATGTGATTTCTTGTTCGCCGACTTTCAGCTTGATGGTCTCTAACACTTTTCTGCTGGATATAAGCACTGCCTCAGTTTTGTGTGTAGCCAGATGCAGGTTTACCGTATTCATCCACCGATGGACTTGCTCGAAGGTGATGTCGAACATGTTGTTAATTTCGTCAAGGTGTTTAGCGACGATTACTACGGCTACGTCGTCTGCATATGCTACGAGTTTTACACTTCTTGGCAATTTCAATCTCAATAGGCCATCGTACATGATATTCCACAGCAGTGGACCAAGTACAGAGCCCTGGGGTACACCTCCTGTAATATCGTACTTTTTTAGACCATTCTTCGTGTCGTATTTAAGAACTCTATCGGTGAAATAGCTGGCCACTATTCTACACAGGTATTCTGGAACGTTTTTCTCTCGAAGAGCTTGCATGATGCAGTTCCAGTTAGCGGAATTGAAGGCGTTTTTAATGTCTAATGCCGCTACCAGGCAATACTTCTTTGTGCCACCCTTCCATCTGGTTCCTGCGATCGCTTCTTTAGCCGTGCTAACAACCAGATTGATCGCGTCCAGGGTTGATCGTCCTTTCCGAAATCCATACTGGTTGTCTGCCAGGAGTGGGTCGACTACTGCATCTATTCGTTGATGAATTATGCGCTCAAGTATCTTACCCGCCGTATCTAGCATGCAAAGTGGTCGGTAAGATGACGGTTCTTCTGGTGGTTTCTTCCCTTTAGGTAACAGTACCAATCGTTGCTGTTTCCACTTACGAAGAAAAGTCCCCTCCTTGAGGCATGCATTATAAGCGTCTAGGAATAATGTTGGAGCTGCCTTTATGATGGTTTTCAAGGCTAAATTAGGGATTCCGTCCAATCCCGGCGCTTTATTATTCCCTACACGGTTACAAGCCTCCAGCAGTTCTTCTTCAGTGACAGGTGGGATGTCGTCCAATTTGCCTGGCGCCAACTGGTAATCGTAGTTGCGTTGCTGTGGAAACAGTGCAGTGACGATTTTCTGAAGAAGTTGAGGACACGTAGGTGATGGCATTTGTTGTTTTTTCAGGTGGGTCATAACTACCTTATAAGGCCTACCCCACACGTCTTTATCCACCTCGTATATAAGCTCTTTCCAGCATCTTCTTTTGCTCTCTTTGATGGCTTTATTCAGTTCACGACGCGCCTTTTTGTACTCTGCGATCAGCTCCACTGAGTTGGGTCGTTGATAGCCGCGCTGAGAGATTCTTCTTTTCTTATGACACTCTTTACGGAGGACGCTGATGTGGTCGTTCCACCAATGCACCGAAGGTCTCGAATTTATGCCACGTTTACGAGGCATACTGGCATCACAAGCATGTGTTACTCTCCTCATCAGGTCCTTAGTCTGTTCTTCTGCACATCCAGTGTTGATCGGATCACCATCGAGGGCTATTAGTAATGCTTCTGGGTCAAAAGATTTTACCTTCCAACCAACGATGTTAGACTGCTTGACTGGTCTCTTGGGGTTCTGGTCGCTTGATATTTCCCAGAATATCGCATGATGGTCGCTGGCAGTGTAGATGTCCAACACTTTCCAGTTGCAGTCGCCTCTGGCAAGGCTATTACTGACAAAAGTGAGGTCTACAATTGAGCTTGCGTCACCTTTGGTGTAGGTCGGCGTATCACCACTGTTGAGCAAAACCACATCTAGTGTAGTAAAGGCCTCCAGTAGTGCTTTCCCTCGTGCGTTTGTATGTTTGCTGCCCCAGTCAACTGTCCAGGAGTTGAAGTCTCCGGCTATCGCTACTGGATGGTATTGCTTCGCATCTTCGGTTAGTCGATCCAGGAAATCAGTGAAGTCAAAAATGGAGAGGCTAGGTGGTGCGTAGCAGCTATAGAAGCGGATGCCTTCTACTGATACTGCTACAAAGCCGGCATTGCTGTTGTCGACTGCATTTTGGAAAGAAAGCTTGCCACATGACCAGATGACAGCTTTGGATGTGCTGTCAGATTCCCAGGGTTGGGTACTCAGGTGTTTATATGGCTCTGCTATCAGTACCAAGTCCAGCTCTAATTCTCGCACAGATTGCATGAGCAGGTCATGCGCTGCTTCACAATGGTTGAGGTTGAGCTGCAATATCCTCATGCTTGTTTGTTCGTCAACTTCTGGAGCGCCTCCTGATATACCGGGCATCTGTAGGTGCCGGCATGGTGAGCCACGTCCTTTGCTCCTTGCTGGTCAGCACATATTGCACACTTGGCAGAATTTTTACAGTCCGCGATACGATGCCCTTTTTGTCCACATCTGATGCAGAGTTTAGATCGGTCTACTTGGCTTTTACATTGGGGCCCAACATGTCCAAAATGCCAGCATTTAAAGCATTGGATAGGTCTCGTCGTCGCTTTGATTCGGCAGTTAACCCACCCGACATGGATCTTGCCGGTTCCTTCCACTAATTTTCGCGCGATGGTCATAGGTAAAGTGACTGCAGCCGTCTGCGTACCTCTGAAAGCCTTACGGATTTTTATTCCTTCCAGAGGTATCTCATGATCTTTTCCAACTTCCTCTTTCAGGGCGGCCTGGATCTCTTCCTTCGTCGTTTCTTCGTCGATGTCTCGAATCTCAATGGTCTCCTGTGGACCTTTACAGACTACCTTAGCATCGTCTTGAAGAATTCCTGTGATGGTCCTCTGCAAGGCTTGGCCTTTGTCAGCACTTTTCCTTGACAACGTGATCAGCATATCTCCGGTCATTGTCCTGCGGATCTTCTCGACAGTATTTCGAACCTGGTCTGCTGGGACATCACGCTTTATGCGGCGCAATATCTCGGAATACTTCTCTTTTTCGGCAGGGCGGATTATCAGCGCGTCAGGTCTGATCCATTTGCGCGATTTTTTCCGCTTAGGTTCCGGTCGTGGCTCCTTCGGCAATTGCTTTGGGAGGTGATCCTGCTCCGGCCTTCTCTTCTTCGATTCTACTTTTTCCACGCGTCGACCTCCTTATTTTTGGCACTCCGTGCCGCCACTTCTTTCGGAGGACTTGGTTTTGTGTCCTTTTTCTTCATTACTTGGTTGACCGTTGGGTCAGGGGAGTTACGGTCTTTCCTCTTCCCAGACCTGACACCAGTGTCGCTTCTGTCTTCTGTTACAGATTCACCATCGCCTTCGGCACCGGTGTCCATCTCTTCGACGGTGTCTGCAGCAGGTTGTCTGCTCTTCTTCGGTGTGACATTGGGAGTTTGCCGTTGTTGTGCCTGCCATCCGTCATCAAGTGTTCTGAACCTTTGAAGGGCGTTGACTACGCCGGTTGTCTTCGTCTTGATCTCTTTGTGGATGTTGACTTTAGACTTAACAAACTCATGCAGCTCTCTAGTAAGCTTATCAAGGTGTTCCAGTGCTTGTGCCCTCTTCATCTCAGCGCTTGCTACGATAGCTGCTTGCTGGGCGTGAGCCCCGTTTTGACTCTTGTTTGTTTCCATATTTTTACTCATACTTTTTTGATTTACCAGCGCATCGTACGGAGTGGAGCGGGTTGCCATAACTAGGAACGGGTGTACCCTCGGAGATAGTACTCCTACCCCAGTTCCCTGAGGCCTAGCCGACACTTAGCCAGTCCCGGAATACACGGACGGACTAGACTCGCTCGGAGCGGTGAAGATTCCGATCTCTAGCACTCACTGCGTACTTCCTGATCAAGGCCCGAAGTGGCTGGCTCCTGATCCACTGCTGCAACCTTCACCTCGGCAGAGCAAGCTCACATCAGCCGTGGCCTGCATCGTCGGAAACTACGATACAGGTTCCGGACACTCCCAGTGAGTTACAGCAGGAACCAATCGTCTTCCTAGGTCAGTTAGTGTGACCAACCCATTAAAAGGGGAGTTTTGTCCACGGGAGCTTATTTTGTTTGGTTATTTTGCTTGGCTTCTACCCGCTGTACCTCATCAACTAAGAGATTAAGTGTCATCCAAGGACAGCGAGCGTTCTCCCATCCGCTCGGGGAGACGCGCCCGGTAGCAGTATCTCTTCTGCCCCGAGTGTGTGTGTGTGTGTGTGTGTGTGTGTGTTTTTTTTTTTTTTTTTTTTTTATCTTAGGGGGGGGGAATCCTTTTTACGGATTCCAGGCATAGCTGTTCGGCCTGGATATGTGGCGACTCGACGCAGCGTCATACTAAAACTCAACGCTAACGCCCCTACCCACTAAACCCTAAACCCCTTTTCTTCTTTCCTCTAATCCCTCATGGAAACCGCCGTCAGGCATTACTTCGTGAAGGGAGGATCTAGCTACTGCTCTTCCTTCTGGTGGCTAAGGTGTTAACTATCTTCCTTCTATCTTCTGCTATTTGCTCTTTTTCTTTCGGTGGAACGCAAGTCTTTAAGGACTTCTGTTGCAAACGTGTTGGTAGCGTTCCAGGCAGCTTCTGATGACAACATTGCTTCTACTAGTGAATCTGGTTGCATTCTCTGGTTCAGGATCCTCTCCAGTTCTTCACGCTGTGGATCGAAACGAGGACATACAAAGAAGACGTGCTCCGCGTCTTCAGCAGCTCCTGGGCAGGACGGGCACTCCGAAGAGTCATCGTGCTTAAAGCGGTGTAGATACTCTCGAAAACACCCATGTCCCGACAACATCTGCGTAAGATAGTAATTGACCTCACCGTGATTCCGGTTAAGCCAAATGTCGACCCGAGGTATAAGACGGTGCGTCCACCTACCCTTCTCTGCAGCTGTGTGTGTGTGTGTGTGTGTGTGTGTGTGTGTGTGTGTGTGTGTGTGTGTGTGTGTAAATCTCTCATAACTATTGAACGGATCATCCGATTCGATCGAAATAAGCGGCGTTCTGAAGAGTTCCTTTGCCCATACAATTCTGGTACTAATTTACTAATTTACAGGATTTAAATGAATATTGGCTAGAATAATTACATGGATAAAAGGTGCATGCCAATTCGATAGAATTGGTAATCTGTGCAAATCAAAACAATAATTAAATTTCAAGTCTAGATCTAAAAATGCAATTCTATGAAGCGTCCCGTGGAGCTAGTTTACTTTATTACAGAGCACGATTTCTTTATCGAAATTCAAAAATCAGATTTGCTTAAAGTTAACAAATCTGAATTGACTGAAATATATGATTTTAAAGTATTAAAAAAATGTTTGTTATCTACAAACAAATAACTATTTTATTCAAACAAATACACTGAATAAACCATGTCTTTGTGTCAAATAAATTCATTTATTTGTGTCAAATAAATATTAGTTGGTGGTATTTTAAGAAGAGATTTATTTATCATAAACGAGTGTCATTTGATTTAAATAAACTGTTCTCTCAGTGATATCACGAACTAAATATCTCAGAGTCAAAGCGAAAATTTAAATAGAATATTTTTCTTGAATCAAGTAATTATTTTTTAAAAGTCGTGACAATAAAAATAAAAGCAATATTTTCTGATCAAAATTAACTTTACCTCTTTGTTGGACATTCAGAATGATCCAATCGCGAGCGTCAACTCTCGCCAATGCTATAGACGTCTTGTTTTGCTTAATCCAAGTTACTGGTGACGTTTTATTGAAATCAGGCTTCGACCGCGTTGCATAAGAAATTGGAATACTCCAAGTAACGTCTTTATGATTCGGCAACGAATTTGACTGAGAAACTGTCACCAACCCACTTTCGTAATTTCGCGTGACCTTCAAGATTGGATATCCGGGTTGGTTTAACCACGGATCCATATGTTCCTTGATGCTGAACGAATTGTTGACGAATTTTTCATCATAAGCATTCTGGAGGCTGAACCAAAAATCTTCCGCTGTAACTGCATTATATTTACTGTAAATGAAAAGAAAAGTGTTTAAAATTAAAAACTGTGAAATTTAACTAAGATTGTAAAAATTATAAAAATAAAAACTAACTTGTCTTTGAGAAAATGATAGAGCCCTAATCGAAAAACATCTTGAGTAACGACATGCTCTAACATCTGAATTATTACGAAACTTCTTATGTTATTGACAATATTCAACTTTTTTCTGATTAAAGATGGACTCTGAGGCACGGATGCTAGTGATGGTAAATTAAGACGCGCTATGGCGTCTGTAATGAATATAAACTGATAGCTATCAATTGTTTCGAAATCAGTTGCTTCTAACTCTGGGTACAACTGCAATTCACAAAGAAGATTACTATTAACTTGGATACAAGTATCCAGCCTGACTCAAAAAATGATACTCCATAAGCGTATCTTTGCTTGTGTCAATTGATTGAAGCTCATGGATGCCTATTTTTTGAACTCAGAGATGCATCATTCTTGGGTCGAAATATTAAGCCTTAATTTTTATTAAACTTAAGTAAATCTCAATCCAGCCTAATCAAGTTTAACACTTCAAAAGCAGTTGAAGCAGAAATTATAAAAAAGAAACGATTAAATAAATAAACTTATTTGAAAACCCCAATAACAGACATGGTGTCTGTTAAGTATAACCATCAAAAATACCAAGATTACAATACAGTTATATGTGGACACTTGTGTCTTTAATTTTTGAGTAATCAACTATAAATTCACATGTTAAGTTTAATCAGCTATCAGTCATGGATGAGTCATTGTCGTTGACACTATCAGGAAATAACTGTATTGGAGGCGTAATATTTTCCACCAATTGAGTTATCACCTACAAAAACTTATGTTTTGAGATTAGTGGAACTGTTAACGTATAATTCAATACCTAATATTGATGAAAGTGATAATAAAATTTATATTGGAAGTGGCCTTAAATGGGCTGATAAAGTAATAACGATACTAACTGTGAGCTACGAGTTGAAGGATGTTGAGGAATATATATTAAAACATAAGCCAGAAGATTTCGAACTCAGTTTAAAAGCGAACAATAATGAATTGCGAAGTGAAATAAAATGTAATAAGACTATTAATTTTAAACCAAGAGATTCAATTGCATCATTACTAGGATTTAAAAATCGTGAACTAAAACCAGATATTATTCATCAATCTGATTCACCAATCAAAATTCTGAAAATTAATGCCTTGAGGATTGAATGTAATATTACAACTGGTGCGTACATAAATAGTCAAAAAGTTCATACAATCCATGAGTTTTTTCCGAGTGTTGGACCAGGATATAATATCATTGAGGTTCCATCACACGTCATTTACCTCCCAATCGCCGTTAAGTCCATACATACTCTTCAACTAAAGATTGTTGATCAGGATGGTGAATTAGTTAATTTCAGAGGTGAAACGATTACAATCAGATTGCATATTAAGTCTATAAGCAATGGGAATAGTATTTGATAAGAAGGTTGGTGGTAGCTATATAACCTCATCACCATGCTGGAAAGCAGTCAGTCATCGCTCAACATCTCAAGTGTTGACAGCTCAGAACGCGCAGTTCCTCAAAAGCCTTGGATTAAAATTACGTGGAAAATCGGCAAAATACAGAAGATCAATTTGTGCTGCGTTGTATTACCATGGCGGAAATCTTAGATGTTCAAAAACCAATAATCTTCGATGAATCAGTTTCTCACTATGAAGTTCATTCTCATTTACCATATACATCATCATCATTAAATAATAGTCAACATGGCTATTTGTCATATGTTTGAGGAGATATGCTATGAACTGAATGCTTTAGAGATTGATAGATGTAAAAATGTTGGTATTACAAGCCTTATGAAAAATTATGTATCGCAGAGTCCAGGACGAGGAAATATTATGGAGAACGCGGGTTGGCTAACACAAGCAGCTAATAGATTAACCGATGCTGATGGTTATTTCGATATATCTATACCGCTAAGTTTCATATTTGGATTCGCTGAAGATTACAATCCCATTATTATTAATTCTAAACATGAATTGATACTTATAAGATCAAATGCTGATACAAATGCATACATTCATAAGCCTGCAAATGCTCAAGCTGTTGCTGATAGAGTAAAAATTGTGCTCAATAAAGTGGAGTGGAACGTTTCATACATCACCATGTCTGATAAGCAGAAAATTAAAACATTAAACTTTATCTCTCATGATCCAGCGATCCCATTGAGTTTCCGAACATGGCAATTATATGAGTACCCACTGCTACCAAAAACTACTAAGCATGTTTGGCCAATTAAGACTTCGACTCAGCTGGAAAAACCACGATACGTAATTTTAGGATTTCAAACCGCAAGAAAAAATTTTGCAACAAAAGATGCAAGCACATTCAATCATTGCAATATTAGAGATGTGAAGCTATTTCTTAATTCTCAGAGTTATCCTTATGGAAATTTAAATCTTAACATAAATAGAAATCAGTATGCATTAATATATGATATGTTTACTAATTTTCAAATTTCATAGTATAATAAAGATCCAGAGCCTCTATTAACGAAAGCTCAATTTTTAACTGACGCACCACTCTACATTATAGATTGCTCAAAGCAAAATGAATCAATCAAGTCAGGACCTGTTGATATACAAATTGAATTTGAATCGGAAAATCAGTTTCCTGATAGTACAGCTGCATACTGTCTAATATTACATGATCGTATTATTGAATATAATCCTATAAGTAGTAATGTAAGGAAAATAACATAAATTTGTATTGAAATGCAAATAAAATAAACAATTTAAAATTTAATAAACGTTTATTATTTAATTAATCCCATATTACATAAGTATTTATTTATTATAATTATTATTAAACGCTAATTATGATGGATCAGTTTTACAAATTATTTTTTTCGTCTACACTCATAACAATTTTTCTTGATTAGGTAGAGCCAGATGCCACAAACATCTTGATTAGGTTTTTCTTCTTCAATTCGATAATGCTTCATGCAGTATTTATAATTCTCAATCAATTTATTCTTCTGTAGATGACCTGGTAGCTTATCCCAAATATCTTTTATTTGCTTCGGAGCCACTTTGAGGAGAAATTTCTCATCTAAGCATGTGATATCGATAGCATGCATTCTGGATAAGCTGTTGAGATTATAAAAAATTTCAACAGACTTTTCATATGAAGCTCCAGCACCCCAAAATTCTATGATCCATCGTTTAAATCGTTGAGCAGTTTTGTACGCGCAAGCGTAATTGAAATTCATTGAATGATGACACCGATTCTCACAGCGATAAATTTTATAAGACATAACAGCTTCAAGAGAATACAAAGGCATATTTTCGATATTAATAATTGGAAGCGTCGTATCAGTCATCAGATCGAGCCAATTTACCTTCCATGCACCATGCACATAAATAGTACGCGCATTATCTGTTAAGCTTTTTATAACATTTTTCGCATATCATATGGTGTAGCACCAGTATCCCATTGTATTCCATGTTTGTTACCCTTATAATCGGTGGTTTCTGAAACCCACCCTTCATTAGGATTATCAAACGGTGATTTAAAGATGTAATATCTGCACTCATATGCTCCTCTATTGATAATGTCACTAGAAATATTAATTGCACATAGTTCTTTGACTATAAACTCTTCACCACATATTTCAAACCCTGTGATATCCAAGATGATCTCCATCTTGTCTATTTCTTCGCTAATCGTTTTTTCAATAGCTCCAATTTTGAAATCTGTTTGATAATTTCCTGTTCAGTCATATGCTTCTTTAGTGCAGATAATTTTATGATGTCCGTAATAACTTGAGCAAATTCACGAGCTTGATGAATAAAGATGCTTGCAGTTGAATAAATAGTGAGCAATTTAAAAGGGTCTGAATGTTCTGAGTGGTTGTCAACATTAATTCTGTAGTCTGGATAGACTAAATCGTTGATAGCATCATATACACAACTGCGAGACTTAAGAATATCCTTTTCATTATTTCTCAAATGTTTGAGTAATTCGATAAGCTCATCAAGGGTGTCTATGAGTTGGAGTGTACTAGGACAAACAGTCAAGTCTCTGAGAACATCCAGCAAGTCATGGTTCTCGATGAGAAATTCGATACCAAACACTTTAAAAAGCTGATATACAAACATAGTACCATCCGTTGAACTACTTCACTCGAGGAAAAATTTTTAGAACTGAAGATATGCACTGAACATTGTTGGGTCTTTTAGCCCGAACCCCAACAAAAATACATGAAAATTAGGGGTATTTGTTACTAAAAATGAGTCACAAAGCTGATAAGCTGATCCCTCAATTTGATAAAATCACTAATTTTTCGAATAAATGATGATTAATTGTAAAAGTATGCTGATCAATATAATAAATTAAATAAATTTTTGGAGAGAAAGTTACTGACTCATAAAGATAAGAAAATTTATTAGATAACAATTGTTCATAAGATAAAAATATTCATTAATAATATAACCCTCACCAATAACCCCGCCGAAATTCAAAAACAACCTCTCTCCACCTCATATAAAGCCCAAAAGCGCCCTCTAAATTCACGCTCAGAGATGTCAGTAACAAATAATCTCCCGTCGATATTCCAAATAACTCTAGATAAGTTACCGACAGAGGGTACACAATTTATCCTAGTTCCGGCGGTGGCCGCTAGGTGGCATTCGGGGTTGAGCTCTATCTCCCCCTGTTTAACTACTGATATAACTATATCTGTGTTGAAAAATATATCAGATATAAAAATATTTTATTATATCTGGCCAGATATAATTATATATAATCTTTTTACCCGGGAAATTTAACGATCTGCCCAGATCTGATTATATCTGGCCAGATCTCGTCAGATAGAGATAATTTAGAGATCTGGCCAGATCTGTTCATATATGGCCAGATCTAATCCGTTTTTCCCGGGATATTTATAAATATCCTGACGATATCTATCTGACGTGATTTGGCCAGATCTATAAATTATCTCTATCTGACGAGATCTGGCCAGATATAATCAGATCTGACCAGATCTGGTCAGATCTTTAAATTGCCCGGGTAAAAAAGATTATATATACTCATACATAATTATATAAGAAAAATGACCCTATATAATTATATAGAATTATTTTCATAAAAAAAAAAGTCAGCGCGCGCGGGAACCGAACCTGGGACCTGACGCTTGAAAGACTAATTCATTACCTGTTTACCTACGAGTCTTACTTGAAGAGTAGAGTTTGTAATAACAACAATTTATGCAAATTGTATCCATGGTCGATGCGTAATGAACAAAGTTTTTTATCAAGTTTACAAATTATTAATTATCAATATACGCTGATAGAAAGATTTATTAACTATTAACAAATTAATTTATTCGCAGACAATTATTTAATTTATTAAATTCTAATAAATATTTTTTAACATTCAATAAATATTTATTTGGGAGGGAAGTATATATTTATTCAAATAGATTATAAGTATTTATTAATAGTTAATAAATATACTTATATCTGGCCAGATGTAATAAAACCTTTTTAAGTCTGATGTATTTTTCAACCCAGATAAAGTTATATCTGTTTAGATCTGATCAGATATGACTAGATCTGTTTATGTCTGATGTATTTTTCAACTCAGATATATTTATATCTGATCAGATATAATTAGATCTGACCAGATATAATTACATCTGGTCAGATCTAAACCTTTTTCCCCGGGTAGACATTTTGAGCACCAATAAACCATCAAACGTCATTTAAACTCGATTATCGTTATTTGTGACTTATTGAGTCTTGATTGTGCTCCATTGAAGTTTATTTATGCTCTTTTAGTATCAGTAGGCTCAATATGCTTTTTAAACTTTATTAGACTGGATTGTGTTTTAAGAGAACTAATTGAGACTGGATACCTGGCCTAGAAATTTTTTCATCAATAAAATTTACCTGATCAAGAAACTTATACTGCAAGTACACAGGGATTCCTTTGGTTAGCCATAAATCATTCCACCAAGCAGGAGACACCATGTTTTCAAACCATTGTTGAAGTACCTCAAGAACAACGACTTGCGATATTGTTTTTTTAGTTTGATAAGTCACAATTGCTGAATTCTTACTGATCAATTTCACTTTTTTGGCCCTAAAAACATAAAAATTAGTAAATTAATCTAAAAGTTAACTTTTAATATCAAAAAATAAAAACGTATAGTATCCTGATACTCACTTGTAAGTAATGAGTCCTGGATTTGAAGTGGCCACCGAAGCTTTCATAAATTGTGGAACTGTGACTGAATTCAATGTCGGCAAAATGTACGGAATTCCAGTGTACTGTTCTACTTTTAGTAGGACTTTTTCTTGTTCTAGTAAAACATGTTCAAAAAACCTTGAATCGTTTTTCTTGGTATAAACATTCAATTTTTGATCATGATTGCTAAGTGATTTGTAATCAGATACTACGACGCTCACTTGGTAAGAAGATATTGGGACTGTGTTTTCAAAAGCGGTGATGACAGTGCGATTACTAAGCATGCGCGTGGATTCTATCGGCATGTTAGACAACGCATGATAATTTGCAGGATGTTTTACGGAGATTTTGTAAATAGTTCTGTAACCAGGCTCATCCCAACATGGAAAAACGCTCCTTGCATATATTTCTCGAAGATTTGTTGCTACAAGATATCTGAAAAATTGAGAAGAGAATCAAAAAAGGTAATTACAAAATTGCATACACTTTTATTATGTTCTGGGGTTGCAGCAAAGATATCCACGCGACAGGCGCTTGACTCTGGCGATCACCCATGTTAAGCAGCATTTACTGTGGTTAGTAATTGGATGTGTTATATCCACCCGCAAATTTTTTTTCTCTCTTCTCTTTCTTTAAATTTAAATCGTCCGCGCAGATGAAAGACTTCTCCATGCGCGAAAGCCACAATAAAATAGAAGCTACGCGACTGCTGGTTAACTAGCGGGGACTTCTGCAACCTCAGCACCGCGAGTATTTAAAAAGGCGATCAACAGCCAACGCCTGGTCTTAGTTGGTTAATTTGACTTCCGCGTTTAACTGACGGGCCCATACCTTGTAGAGTCCTTTGCTTTAATTTGCTCCGCACTTAAAGGAAGTTTGGACGCGATTTCAACCGGCAGGCCACGTATTAGTTTTAAGTGTAAACCAGGTCTTAGTTGGTTAATTCGACTTACGCGTTTAACTGACGGGCCCGTACCTTGTAGAGTCCTTTGCTTTAATTTGCACCGCACTTAAAGGAAGTTTGGACGCGGTTTAACCGGCAGGCCACGTATTAATTTTAAGTATCTTAGAGAGTCGTATTCTCAAAGTTCTAATTTGCTCTGCACTTAGGCGAGAATTCGGTCATTAAGTCTATTCAAAATTTCCTAAAAGCTAGTTTTGCGCACTTTACCCTAAGGGGGACTGGAGGACGTTAGCTCAATCAAATTATTAAAATTCATTAAATTAAATTACGTTAAAACCAAATTTGTGAAAGTGTAAGTTTTGGCGTTTACAAAAATAAATCTAAATAAAAGTGAAATCAGTTTTAAATCAGTTCATTTCACAAAATAAGAAGCCCGTAAAATAAGCAGCCCAATTCCATCCTAATCCATCCGCTGCAAGGACCAATCAGAAGGCCCCAATCCTGGAAAAGGCGCTAACAGCAGCCCCGGAATCACGGATCCGGTAATAACTAAAAATCCTACAAAGAGTAAGTACATCTATTCTTAATAAAATCCGAACAAAAACAGTTTCACTGTAAAAAAATCGCGCCAAGTCCACGTTCATAAGACTATTAAGAAAAAAAAAAATTTTTTTTTCTTTACAAAAAGATATAAAATAGAAAAATTAAAAAATCCAAGTAACCGGTATGATTGTAAATGATTTTCGGAAATTAAAAAAAATTTTGTTGTCAATTTAAAAATTAAAAAAAAATTTTTGGAACGCATTTAGTGTGCGTGGTTGCAAAATATTTTACTTTTAATGAAATTCGTAAAATCTATTTACTAGGACTTTAAAAAAATTGAAATACACAATGACGCACACCAAGTACGTTCCAAAATTGTTTTTTTTAATTTTTAAATTTACAATAAAATTTTTTTTAATTTCCGAAAATCAAATACAATCATATCGGTTACTTGGATTTTTTAATTTTTCTATTTTATATCTTTTTGTAAAGAAAAAAAAATTTTTTTTTTTCTTAATAGTCTTATGAACGTGGACTTGGCGCGATTTTTTTACAGTGAAACTGTTTTTGTTCGGATTTCAGTATTTTTTGTAATTATAATAAAAATTTGCAATTGGAACTAACTTAAATCTCAAGTTGGCTGCATTTTTTATAGCAAACTATCCTCTTGAAGCTACAGTTTATGTAAAAATAATTGCAGCGCACCCTGGCGAGTGTAGATGCAAGCTGTGAAATTTATTTTTTTAACTGTAGTTTCCCATCTATTGGAGGATTACCATGCATTCTCGAATTACTTAGTCTGTGGCATGTCACTTTTTACATCGAAAAAAAGTCAGGATCGAAATTTTTGAGCTTGCTATAGTTTGTGCTGATAAAATTTAATAATTTCAAGTAAATTAATGGTTATAATTGAATATAATTAATTGATATCAGTAAAATAAAGTATGAATTACTGTTATAATATAAAATTTAGGAACAAGAAGTACCGTCGAATTAAATAAAATTTTGCAACCTCCAAATACCGTTCTGCTTACAGTAAACACACTCGGTAGTCTGGCGCTCCGTTTACAACGGATTTGAACGGAACTTGGCGCCAGATTCTACCGAATCTGTGGATCCGTAATCAGTCTCAAACGAAGGCGTGGTAAATTCGTCCGTCGAAAACGTCCCACATAAATAATTAAACAACGGAATTAAAACCTCCGTTGCGTATTCTTTAAATCGTTAGTCCAAACCTCCACCGTTTACGCTACCACTTAAACGCCCTTGGACATAACAGATGGTTGACCGCCTAGTCAACGCTGGATGATAACAAACATTTTATTTGAAAAGTTTTTAGATTAAATAAAACCAAAACTTCTTGAACTCAACAAACATAAAGATTATTCTCGGTTAAAAATAAAAAAAATTAGGAAAACAGTTGATCCTGAAGGCCATCCCTGCAACTTCCCGCTAATCGTGTTTACTCCTCTCCAAAGACTTGAAAATTCGATACTATAAACTATTAAAACTATTTTTTTCTTATAAACATACAAATTGATCGATTTAAAAAAAAAACTTAATGAATCCAGCGATCATTTTCCTTTTAAATACTATGCTTTTGTAAAATTAATTTGTACTTTATCACTATCAGGTACAATTTAATGTAATAAAACTTTGGAATCTTGACTCTTAAGGGATAATACATTTGCGCTCGCGCTTATATCATACAATCACTTTTTTATTTTCATACATAGCCCGAAATGGCTACATCGAAAATTTGTTCATAGAAACTAATCGGAATGTTGTCTAAAAAATTTGACAGTCGTTAAAACATAAAAAATGAAAGATAATTCGAAATTGCTAAATAAATTAACTTACTTGGAGTTATTTTTAACATCATCATCGATTGCTCGATAGAATCCAGTGTTTTTTACAGCATTACTGTAGCCTTTCCAATGTAGCTTCAGTGTGTAATTACCGATTTGAAGATTATCACCGATCTTAAGCTTGATGAATTCATTTTCAGCTACCCATTTATGCTGAAGAACTGGATAAGAATAACCAGTTTCATTGATGACTTCAGTATACTCACGATCAATAAAAATATTTTTTGACCTGTGTAAAACTACCGAATTAATGGGCTCGATTACTTCAAAAACAATGGAACTTTTGCCGGTAAATGAAAACTCGTGTTCAAGCAAATGAGGTTCTAATTCAATTTCATAAAACCGTGGGACTGTAGTTTTCGGAAGACGATAACTTGATTCTGATTTTGCGATTGCATTGAGCAATATTAGAAAAAAATTCAACAATGTAAATTTATTCGGAAGCATAGTGAATATCTAAGTTTTACGTACAAAATTTTTAATATCAGTCACGACTGTAGAGTTTTTTTTTATCATTTAGTTATTCTACATTAATAAAACACTAGCTTATAAAGATGGTTTAATGGGAATCTTTTATATATATATAAATATTCGTCAACTACTCCCACCGATTTCTATAACATAACAGTCAATGAATAAATTATACTTCAATTTATGTATAACTAGCTTTTTATTGACTTTCTTTAATAAATTGAACTATCAAAATGCTATTTAAGAATCCCCACATCTGAAAGCTTATATTCGTAAGAGCCTTTGAATAGATACCAGAATTTATGCTTCAATTAACACCTGTTTAAAGTTTACTATGAAAATATTTCGAAAAATTACTCTCACTCTAATTTTAATTTATATATATAGCGATGTGTATATAATGTTGATATATTTATCGGATTGACTACATGAAAAGAATTTTTTTTAAAATTACCATTGAATTCACTGTTATCGTGGTACGTGAAGCAGCCCTTTATTACTATTTTTAAAAAAATTCATTTATTTTGTGGTAGACTTCATAAAATTTACTGAAAACTTTATAAAATTTAGAGTAGACTACGGTAAAATTAGTTGAAAAAAAGATAAAAAGTTTAGAGAATCCAAAAGTACTCGCCTTATAACGCTCATTCATTTTTTAAGAAAAAAATAAATTGTGTAATTGATTAAAAAAAAAATTAGAAAAACGGTAGACCCTGAAGGCCATCCGTGCAACTTCCCGCTCATTTCATACCTAGGTGCTTAAAATCGCTCTAATGATGTTTTTGAGCTCTCCAAGCTCAAAAATACAATTTATGTGTTATTTTGAGCTCTCTGAGCTTGAAGGAATAGCTTTTCTATGCTTTTAAGCTCTTCGAGCTCAAAAGTCTGATAGAAGTTTGATAAAACACAATTTTTCAAATTTTCAAACTGCAATAACTTTTGAATAAATGAATCGATTTTTACGCGGCTGGCAGCATTCGACGCAATTTTTTGAGCCCCATGAAGAATCTGTAAGTTTAGTTTAATCGAACCAGGAATTTCGGAGTAATTCTGAAAAAACACTTTTTTCGGTTTTCTTTCGTCAACGATAACTCACGAACGAATGAACCGATTTTGACCGGACCGGCGGCGATCAACATGGTTTTTCAATGTTAAGAGCTAATTAGTTTTTGGAATCGATCGGTTGAGCGATTTGAAAGTTATTCCAAAAAATGTCGGAGTTATGTTGAAAAAATCCTTGTTTCCAAATATTTCGTCGAGGATATTTCTCGAACCAATCAATTGATTTTTACGTTCTTGGCGGCGATCGACGCAGTTTTTTGAGCTCTAAAAATTATTCTATTTCACAAAAAACGATCCGAAAAGAAATATCGAAGTTATGTGAAAAAAACACTTTTTTCGGTTTTTTTCAGTTTTCTTTCGTTCACGCTATCTCACGAACGAATCAACCGATTTTAACCGGATTAGCGGTGGTTGACGTGGTTTTTCAAGCTTAAAGGCGGATTAGTTTTTGGAGTTGATCTATAAAGCCGTTTAAAAGTTATTCCAAAAAAACAACTTTCAAAAAAAAATTTTTTCCGATTTTTTTTGAGATTTCTCAAAATTTCTCAAAATCTATCGGTCCAAATCGATTCAAATTCATAGAAAATCTAAGTTTGAGGAAACTCTTTAGAACGCCGTTTGGTAGATTCCGATCGGTTCAATCGTTCAAAAGTTATAAGAGGTTTACATACATCCACACACACACACACACAACCAATAACTTCCCGAATTTTGAAAATCTTCGATTTTCTTAGCGGGAAGTTAAAAAAAAAATATAATTAAGTAATTTCTTACAGAGTATTTTTTATTTTTTTTTTAAATATCAGCGCCCTTTCTTCTTGTCATAGTTTTCACGTGACAAATAAGAAAAATTTGTTTGTCTTTGTACGATTGTATCGTAGTGAATTTTAATAAAAATTCAATTAAAAAAAAAAAAAACGTAAGCTAGGCTACTGATATGAAATATGGACCCAGTTCATCGCATTCTTAAATTAATAAAAAATATCCGGTCTTGAAATATCAATTTGTTCGGGAGTAATCGTTGGTACATCTACACGGAAAATAAATTGCGGTAGTGGCAACAACAACTGTAGTACCATTCACCGCAGGCTGTAGTATGTTCTGAGACAACTCCAAATTGTGAGTAGATTTACTCCAATATTGTAGTTAAGCGTCAACTGTAGCAAAAAGTAACATATGCTACAGCTTGCGGTATTTGTAACTCCAATTGTACTTCAATTTACTCAATATGCGGTTAACCTATTGCGTAAAAATAAATAAACAGTATATAACCTAAAATTTTTATAGTTTATAATAAAAAATTACTTACTAAATTATTTATATATTTATAATTTATAATTTTTTTGTATATTAAAAAAAAAAATATAAAAAACATCAAAAATAGGGTGGATCCCACTTGTAAATAATTACCCTAAATATATTTGGGTTTTAAAAAAGTATAAATTTTAAAAAAATGTCGGTATTTTTTTTTTTAATTGTTTATTTTTAACGTTAAGCATTTTATTTACAATTATAATTGTTTAATAATCTGTAGATCCGGAATTATAGATCTCGTTGCAACATACTGTTTCGAAAATTTTTTAATGTTTAAACAAGGAGTCTTTATAGGAATTGAGTCATATTTTATGTAACGTATATCTGTAGATTCATTTGCGGAGATTTCATATGCAAAGTAATGTTCATCAAAAGTTGTAGATTTCAAAGATTTCAGTTGAAAATAAATTACTCCATCAATTTCAAGTACGAGTATAATTTTACCAAATAAAGGTAATTGATCAATAGTTTTTAAACGAATTATTACAGTAATACCGTTACAATATTTAGTTCCAGCTATTTCTATCCATGAAAAAATGTTGATAGATTTAGCCTCTGAAAAAGTTCTAGATAGGTAATCATTCAATGTTTTAGTAACTTTCAATTTCTTGCCAAAATTCAAAATATTCAGGTATTCAGTGTCTTTGAAAAAATCTTTGAATCTTAATTGTTCTTTGACACAAATAGTATGGGTTATATTTTTTTTACTTGAAGTTGACACTGCGTCAGTTTTTAATCTTTTATGAAAAGCTTCCCATCTGATGGTTGAGCAATGAGGCAAAGGGCCAATTAAATTCATCATTCTTGGATAATGGGTCAAAAAATGAGCTTTGGGTTTTATTTTCCAATTAAATGTCTGAGTTTGAAGGATTAAAAATTTTGATATCCAAGATTTTAATTCAATTATCATCGATTGATAAACAACAGGAGAAGTAATCATAGATATAATATATCTAAGTTGGATCCAAACGTCCCAAACTTTGTGGTTACGAGGAACTAAGTCACCGATCATTAATCCCAAGTATCGTACAAAACAAGTCATTTCTGAAGCTGACATTTTAATTTTCAACTTAAACTCAGATGTTGAATCAGTAGTAATATTTGGAGGTTTAGTGGATTTTTCTGAAATGCCATAATCGAATAAAGTAATGCGCCTATTTAAAGTATCAACATCAAACAATTGTTCTTTAAAAATAAAATGATGAAGAATTATTTTTAACGTATCAATACATACACCTTCAAACATATCATGACTGATGTCAACTGCAGAATTAGTTGTTACGTGAAAATTGTGCAACTTATTCCAGACACTTTTTTCTTTTATTCCAGTCAATGAAATATTATTAATAATTAGATCACTATCGTATTGTTTTTTATTACGAATGAGATTCTCATCTTCAACAAACTGCTCTTCACATGTAGTTCTTGACATTTTACAAAAGCGACAATAATATTTTGAAACACCGAAACTTTCAACAAAGCCCAAAATTCCATTTAGTCCTAAATTATCCCCAGTTATCAAAATAACTTCAAAATATATAGTTTTTATCATATTATTGACTTGAATATTTATTCCTTTAGTTCTTAACTGCTTAAATTCTTCTATTATTCGTCCAAAAGTAGCATCATTACCAAAAATTTTCCGATCTTGATCATAAATCAGCTGACCAATAAAAATAAAATTTAATTGAGAGCGATACTGTGGAGGTATACATGCAAGTGTATAGTACAATCCCCCGATAGAATTAGAGCCACAGTGGGAACCAAATACATTGCCGGTGTCAAAGCCATCAAAATATACCAATAACGGCAAAACTATTTGTCCTAATTGTGACGAAGCATTACTCTTCCAGAGCTCAGCTTGCATAATGTTATATGAAGCATCTGTTTCATTATTTAACTCATTAGTGTATGACATTATTAAATTATAAAAATCAGGCTTTTCAAACAAATAGCTCAGCGTCTCTGTTGGTGAGATAAATTCAAACGTAATAGCTTTAGGCACCATAATGATATCATTGTTTGCTTTCTCTGGTAGCTGTGCGTAGCCCAAGACACCTTCTGAAGGAAAATTATATGCATCATTATCTTCTAAAAACAGTAGACATCGTTCATCACTTTTAAAATCCTCTAGAAAATTCATTCTCTTCAATATGATTTCGAATTTTCTGGAAATATTCTCATCATTTAATTCGTCTTTTACTTGTTGTAAGATATATGGAAAAACGCTTTGTGATAAAAATAAATTCATTTTATTAATTATCGATACTGCGTCTTTTCTTGATATTTTTAGAGTATATAAATAGGACAAAAATTCAGTAAGATCGGTTGTAAGCTTATTTGTTGCAGATCTATTGGACTCAGTATTGAAGTTGAATGTCTTGTTAGCTTCTGTCTTTTTATCATTAGTTTGTAACGATTCTCTCTTTTCATTCGGAAAATGTTTATTGGAAAAAATGTTATTTCGAAAATTTTGAACATTATTATTTGTACTCGCAAAATTACTGTAGCTTAAACTTTGTGAAGCTGATGAGGTTTTTTTTATTACCTCGGCGTTATTTTCAGAATCAAATTTTTCTATAACTGTAGCATAACTTGACAATGAATTGCTTTCTTTTTTTTCAGTATGACAACTTTCTATTTTATTAATATCATCAGGCACCGCTACATTATGTTTTGATTCATGAACAAGACGTAAATGTTTTTTAAATGTTAATACATTTCCATACATTCTATCACATCCCTCTTCAATACACTTGTAAATAGTTTTACTGTTAATGGAATGATTAATCTTATAATGGTTAATGAGGAGGCTAGATGTACTGAATGACAATAAACATAGATGACACTTCATTTTTAATAATAGTAATGATGAATATAAAATTGTAGTTTTAAATTTCAGTGGCATTAAGATCCGAAATGAATTCAGACACACTAATAAATTTGTTATATTTTTTCTCGATCTCGAAAAAATGTAACTCAATAAATGACCATATACATTTACAAAATTCAGGATATTTAGCATCCAATGCTGTAAATGATTTAAAACAAATATCAACTGCTTTTGTTGCATTAGGAAGAATGTACGTAGTATCTTCTATTCGAACTTGGCATGATGAAAGTCTCGATAGCGTTCCTACTAATACGACGAATGGCTGATTACTCTCTCCAAGATTTTTTAGTTGTTTCTGTCGAAGTTCAAGTTCATCATCGATCAAATCATTCGACTGAAAAAATTGAAAAATTCAATAAATCAATAAATCAGCTGTTCAATTATAAGATATCAAAAAAATACTTATAATAAAATAATATTATAAACCTACTTCAACATGCAAAATGAAATGATGTTGGCTTTCTGCTGACGAGGATCGTCTAGGATGACCCTTGGAGTTTCGTTTTAAATTTCTTGTCCCAAGAAAAAAAGGTAGTAGCAATAAGGCTATCACTTCACTATTATCTGTAATACAATAATTAATTTTAAAGTTTTTATTTAATTTATTTGTAATTACTGAAACTTAAAAAAAATATACAAACCAGTATCTTGATTTTTCACGTATTTTTTTAATAATTCTAAAACATTAAAATTTGAGTCAAATCTTTTTCTTGCTAAGGAGATAATTTTTGAAGAGACTTTAGGCCACTTGCTTAGGAAATGATTAGAACGTTTCTTATAAATCTCATTGAAGTCAATTTCAATCTAAAAAAAAGAAAGCAATATTAAAAAAAAAGAAAAAACAAATAATTAAAAATAAAAAATCAATAACTAATGGTATAAAAAAATAAACATTATAATCACTAATGAATAACCCTGTGGTCCTCGGAGGAATAAAAATTTTTCTAAAAAACTCGATATCGAAATCGTTCTAAAGTCATTTAATCGATGTTTATGGGTATGTCTCCATTTTGCGATGACATCTTTCAAAGGTCCTGTGCAATTGCGAAGCCAAGTTAAATCTTCTTCTACATCGGGACTTGCAGAAGTTATTTCTTTAAAATTTAATGACATATTAATGAAGATGAAAAGTTAACGTACATATAAAATATGAAATAACTGTTACCTTGTTCAGTAGGTTGTTTTAATTTTGCATCGACAATCATACCAGCCTTTTTCAATTTTCTGCGCTTACTCATCTACGTATTATACAATACGCCACCAGCCGATGAAGGTTGACCCTTTTCATTCACTGACGATTAAAAATAATAAACTTGAGGCAAATCAGTTGGGATAATAACACTTAATTCAGTCGCCCGTTTGGCAAACAACTCTCTGGGTATCCTATTATAAAAAAGATTTAAAATGTAAATCCTGATTTCTCTCCAATATATTTATGAAATACTACTGTACATACTTGAACGATGGATCAACATCCAGAACTTTATCTAAAATTATATGAGCAATATTGTTTCGAAACGTTTTTTGCTTATTGTTTAATTTAAGAGCAGCGACTCCACGAATATCGCTTTCGATTATATCTTTAGTTGGAGTATTTAATAGTCTAGCCAAATACTCTTTTTGTTGTATAAAATTTAATTTTCTACTTGTAACTGCACTGATTATTTGTATATTTGGTTGATCGTGAATAACCTCTGCAAATAAAAAAAAAAATTAGTTAAAAATTTTTTTATAAAAACTTTAAAAAATTAATTTGTTTTAAAAATTTTTTATGTGGTTAGGAAAATATTATAATTATTTAAATCAAATTAATTTAATTTAAAAAAATAATAGAAAAATTTAGAAGATTAGTTTTATGAGTGAAAATTAAAGATTAACCTGCATCTTCAATTATAATTGGAGCATTCAGTACATCAACAACATTGATAGACGGATCTTGGGAATGAGGTAATTTTTTAAGCACAGGAATGTCAGGCTCAGGATTATTTGTGGATAATTTATAATTATTATATAGTATGGAAAATTTTCGGAAGTCGCCAATACTATTAATCAATGAAGATATGTCTGAATCACTCAAATTATCAAATACAAACTGATCAATATTTTGAGCTGAGAATAATTTTAAAAATATTAGTAAAGTATTTACATTAAAAAAAAATATAGCAATGAGTTGAGAAGAACTTAAATAAAAAAGAGGTTAAGCCAAGAGCTAGCATACATAAATAAATACTTACATTGAAATGCTGGTATTAAGTGATTTAAACCCCACTCATTTAGTTTATTTGAAACAAAATCTTCCATTTCACTTAGATATTTAGAATCAATTATTTAATTTTCAATAAATTGTCAGATTATTA
The DNA here is from genome assembly GCF_020080835.1 of Cotesia glomerata. Taxonomy (NCBI): domain Eukaryota; kingdom Metazoa; phylum Arthropoda; class Insecta; order Hymenoptera; family Braconidae; genus Cotesia; species Cotesia glomerata. The sequence goes on along the minus strand of NC_058163.1, from coordinate 6,566,637 downwards.
TTTATGAGATGCTATAATAAACAAGTATACACAAGAGACTAACCCCAAAATGGCGAAATAGCGGGAACAGCTCCTTTTGTAGTACTCTCAACTCCCGCGTGGAGTATTTGTTACTGCAGTGTGCAGTAGAATTAACCGCAAGATTGGAGTAAACTCAACTTATAGACTTAGTAAAATTTGACGCATATTGAGTAACTGTTATCATTTTTGTGACATTTGTAACTACAGTAGCATTTACTGCAATCTTGTAGTAAATGATACTACACATTATTTTCCGTGCATAATTGGGTAACATCAGGACGTCCACGTAAAATTTTTTTCAAAACGTTTTTTTTTTTCAATATAGCAACATGAAATGATTTTAGAAAGTAAAAGATGGTCTAATTTAAGTGTTTTCTCGGTGTAAATTTACTTATATTATTGTATAAGTGTAATGGTTGTGATAGAGGCATTCAAAGATCACAGAATTGCTTGACCTTGACGAGTCGAGTATAAAGCACAACCTCACGCGCTTCGCGCTATGAGGCGTGCAAAATTGTCTTACTTACTGACAAATGATTATGTCGTGCCATCTGTCTCATAATTACCCAGAACAAAAATAAGAAAAATAGTATTTTTGTGATTTTTCAAAGCTTGAAGGAGAAAGTAGTACATTTGAACTCAAGTGTTAAAGTGCCTCCTTAGCTATTAAAACAGAAGTTAAACTTTTACTTTCTGAAATAATATATACCAACAAATAAACAACTTAAAATTTGCACTAACCTCTCCCCAAAAACAATCGCTTGCGGCCCGTGCACGAATCTACGATTCGTGCTAAAAACATTGCCCTTTGTCATATAACTTAGTATTCTGACTATGAAATTTACGTTTTTTGATCCATGTTACGATCCGTAGGAATCTTGAAAAAGCTTTTAAAAATTTTCATTTCTTTTTAACTTCAGATCTGCGATTAATTTATAAAAATTCGACCAAATTCATTTGTTTAAATAATCATTTTATTTAAAATGATTAAATTAATAATATATGATAGAAGCTATAATGCTCTAGCGTGAATGGAGTATAAAAATGTAATATAAATAAGTACAATCTAAAAATATGTCTTTATTAATAGAGTTATTACCAAAAATGAATTTATAACTTATCTTAACTATCGTTTTCATTAAAGTGTATGGTAACATATACAACTGTGTCAACGAAGATCTGTTAAAAAATATTTTTCATACACTATTAATCTCACTTTCCATACGTCTGCTCACCTTTTGAGAATTTTTTACGTCAATTTGTCAGAACAAATACATAACAATAATTAATAGCTATAAATTACACTATCATCATATTTCTTACGTCAAGCAGCCGTAATTATACAGTAGGCATGAATTATAAATTAAAAGTTAATAATAAAACTGAATGGCTACCGTCAAAGTGAATATCAATTTCCATTGAAAAAAAAACGCCATTCGGCCATACCCGACATGGATAGGTAGATTTCTTGTTTGAATATTGAAAAAAAAAACACTTTAATAAAAGGCAAAAATGTCCTGAAATTTATTTTTTATTACATTTTTGCAAATAATGATATGAGACCGACTACAACCAATAGATATTCAAAGACATCTTCCTAAAAAATAGGATTTGTAACAGATGAAAGTCATTTGATGATAATAGCTAAAAATTAATTTATTTTTGATTTTTTTTTAATTTTCCAAACTCCGAAATAAATTGAAAAAAGTATCAAAAGGTAACAAATAACAGCTCAAATTGAAGATAATCATGTGAATTTTAACATCAAGTTGATAAATTTAAGCTATCTTTTACGGCTTAAAAATTATTCAAAGAAAAAGGGCTGGAATACGTTCATTGAAAAATTTTTAAATTCACGGAATTAATTAAAAAAATCATCAAAACTAGACAAATAAAAGTTTAAATTGAAGGTTATTAAATAAAGTTTAAGATAAATTTGATAGATTTTATCTATTTTTTACATCTGGAAGATTATTTTCATAAAAAATACAAAATTCAAAATTTTTTAAGAATGAAAAAAATTTTCAAACACCCACAACTCGTAAACTAACCGGCCAATTTTGCTCATCTTCGAACTTGATCTTGGTATTGATCCACAGAATAAGCTCACAAAATTTCATGAAGATCGGTTGAGAACTGTGGGCAAAATCCTGCTGACATGGCGCGTTATATATTATACATACATAAATACGTATACTTTTGAGCCAATGCCATTTTTCGACATTACTCGATGAAATAAAACATATTATGATAAAATTTTCCTAAAATTACAACATGAGACCGGCTACAATAGTTAGATTTCTATAGAAATCTACCTAATAACCAATTATGATTTAGAAGCTAAATCTGGTTTATTGTGATATATTTATAATTTACTTATTTTTTCACTTACTATTTGATTCTTATTAAAATTCTTATAAAATTTGATTTTCAATTAATCTTTTTTATTACTTCATACTTATAAATGCATGATTGCAGAATTAGCAAAAAAAAAGTACACGTGCAATCCTGGCATTGATTGTCAATCGATTAGTGTGACAATTTTTACTGTTGTTAATAATTTTTCCGGTACATGGAGAAAAAAAATTAGGAAAACGGTTGACCCTGAAGACCATCCCTGCAACTTCCCGCCAATTCTGTACCTAAACGCTTGAAATTGCACTTATCGTGTTTTTGAGCTCTTCGAGCTCATAAATACAATTTGTATGTTATTTTGAGCTCTCCGTGCTCAAAAAAATGGCTTTTGTATGCTTTTGAGCTCTTCGAGCTCAAAAGTTTGATAGAAGTTTGTTAAAACACTATTTTTTGAATTTTTAAATCGCAATAACTTTTGAATAAAATAACCGATTTTCACGTGGTTGGTGGCATTCAACGCAGTTTTTTAAGCTGCATGAAGAATCTTCAAGTTTAAATTGATAGAACGACAAATTTTGGAGTAATTCAGAAAAAGCACTTTTTTCGGTTTTCTTTCGTCAACGATAACTCACGAACGAATCGACCGATTTTGACCGGACTGGCGACGATCGACGTGGTTTTATGATCTTAAGAGCGGATTAGTTTTTGGAATTAATCGGTGAAGCCGTTTAAAAGTTATTCCAAAAAAACCACCTTTGAAAAAATTTTTTTTTGTAGTTTTATTATATACAAAATAGTATAAGTTTGGTCAAGCCCTTTCGAATGGCACCAACCGCGATCAAATCGGTCAAGCCGTTCAAAAGTTATAAGAGGTTTACATACATCCACACACACACACACACACACACACACATACAGCCGCACGGACACCATCGCGGGAATAGTCAGGAAAGCTTTCTAGGACCTCGAAACGTCGAGATTCGATGAAAACTCGATTTTCGTGAAACGGGGTGAAAACAATAACTTCCCGATTTTTGAAAATCTTCGATTTTTTTAGCGGGATGTTAAAAATGAAAATTTTCGCTTAGAGACAATTTCTAAGATAGTGTAGCAAAATTTAGTGAGTTAAGACAGGAAATATTCATGAAAAAACTATCATGTAACATAGAAAAAAATCTAGAAATCGGTTCACCGCGCAGACCAACCCTAGAACTTCTCGATAAGTTTGAAGAAGCGCCTTAAAATGTGTTTTTTGGTTAATATTTGAGCTTTTCAAGCTCAAAGCACCGTTCATTACATTCTGAGCTCATCGAGCTGGTACACACACACGCACACACACACATATATACATAATACATACATTATTTATTTATGTACCTTGGGCGAGCCACGCGCCAATACGGTCGAGGTGACAAGTATTTTCAGCAGGGATAGTATCAAGCCGAGGCCCGATAGGGCCAAGGCTTTATATCCCTGCTGCAAATAATTATCGTAGAGACCGTATTTGCGCGTGGCTTGCCCATGGTGCTTAAAAAATTTTTCGTCCTATGGCGGACGTATACGGGTTTTTACGTGCAGAGGAAACTTAATTTGTAAATAAATAGCGTACGACGCCATAACCCTCTAAATAAAAATACATGAAAGTCTTGAACTCAGTCATAGGTAGAAACTCGCAAAAACCGGGCCATGATTCATTAATGGTTAAAATTAATTAATTTTAATTTCTAGTAAATATTAAAATGTAATTTTATTATAATTAATAGTTTAAACGCAGTTATTTTAACATATTTTTTAATAAATCGCAATTTTATAATATTAGAGTAATAATTCCCCGAGTTAAAAAAATTGACATCAATGAACTTGACTGCTATACTAAAACAATTGATTTACAAATATTGAGACTATCTCAAGCCCCACGAAAATTTTTTTGGTAATATTTTGTTGAATTTAAGTTGAAAATTATTAATTTTTGACTTCGTGTTAAATAAAATTTACCAAAAAGTCAACAATTTTTTATGTGACGCTTGGGATATTGTCTTTTCAGCATAACATGCGCCCGGCGCGCTTTTTAAAATGACAATTAAAACGTAAGCTATCATGTAACATAGAAAAAAATCTAGAAATCTAGAAGTCGGCTGTATAGAGATTGGTGACGCATGCGTGGCATTGTCCTGGGCTGTATAAAGTTCTATATAGCCTAATAGATACTGGCGCGTACGCGTATTATTTACAGATTGAGTATTGTCTGCACGTAAAAACCCCCATACGTCCATCTAGGACGAAAATACTCCGACATGTGGAGCGCTTAGGTATGGAGTTAACGGGAATAAGTTGCAGGGATGGCTTTTAGGGTCTACTGTTATCCTAATTTTTTATACTGAATACATAATAAAAAAATTCAAAATATAAAACAAGTAAGATACATATTGAATTTTTTGGGGGCCTGTTTTACCCCACTTTTCGCAATTTTTTAATTTCGATATACACAAAAAAATTAATACCATAAACTCAGTAAAAGGCCAAAAAAAGTAAAACAAGCTGATAGACTCATATTATAATAATTTTCTGAAGGTGGCCCATTTTGTCCCACATTTTCAATTTTTTATTTTTAATGAACAGAGCAAATTGAGGTCAAATACTTGACAAGGGACTAAAAAAAAGTAAAACCAGAGAAAAACACTAAGGATATCAACATTTTTTTCTGAAGGGGCCCATTTCGCCCTCCTCCTTTCCCCTATCAATTTTTTCTACCCCTTTTTTTTAACCTTTTCGAATTTTTAAAAAATAACGTAAAGCTATAGCCGAAATCAGATATTAAGTCAGCAATAGTAAGAGAACAGTTGTAATAATAAATGAGCGAAATTTTTTTTTAAATTGAATAGATTGACGTTAAAAAATTAAGGGGGTATTCTGGTCAAAAAATTAGAAAAAAATTGATTTTTTTTTGCATATTTTCAAAGTTTAGACCCTTAAAAATATGTCCTTAAATGGATATATTACTGGGAACATTTAGGATCTTCCGCGATAGCCCGCGCGTTCTTACAAAGTAGTTGACTTCCAGTAGTTACGGTTAACTTAACATCAAGCTTACGGTAACTTTTCACTGAATAACAGCTGTATGCAAATTGACAAAAATCTACGGTTACAAGTTGAATGCAAGTTAACAATCAAACTTGTAGTTAGATTTCCGGTCAACTTTACTACAACTTGACTGAAATACTTACACAGCAAGTCTTGATGTCAAATTGCAGAGTAACTTCTAGGCAACTTAACCGAAATCGCTTGCTTTGCCATCTCTTTCCGTCAAGTTTGCTTCAAATTGTGGCCGTTGATTGACAGCAAGTTTCAGATGAGGTAGCTATCAGAGTTGTCACAGAATAGTATACATATCTCAGAAGCAATCACGGTTATGGACTGGTAGTAATATAGAGCAAACTGGTCGTTGGTCATATAGGGGCTTTTCTAACCGACACAACCATTTTTTGGTTTAATAACTTCGATCAATCCTCAATAGATGGCAGCATACTGTCGATTTTAAGTGTCAAATTTTTTAAGATTATATTCATGCGTTGTCAGTTAAATCGATATAATACTAATTAAAAATTTCACTAATAAAAAAATTCCAAGTGACGTTTAAAAAGTTTTACCCGTCGCTTTATTATGTTATTGCTAATTTATAATTGATGAAGACGATAAAACTTTTTTTCGTATAAGACATAAAAAATTATTGTTTCTTTGGCGACCTATCTTGACAGTGTAATAGGAGGAGACTTGATACTCATTTACATACATTGTAATCAAAGACAGCACATGCATTATAGGTCGGTAGGCGATTATAATGAGACATGGTTTTATGCATCTTGTACTTTATATATACGAAGCAGTGACACCTTCCAGCCGTCTTCAAAGTGTGAATCATCGCGCTCAAGGGGATATCAGAATCAACTTTACACTTTATAATTTTTTTTTTTTTTTTTTTTTTTTTTTTAATGGTTATATTTTAAACACAATGGAAGTGCAATGCTCTACTCAGTTATTATTACTATTATATTGCAGAATAAATTATTTATCGTAGGAGCTATCGAATCAATGTGATTTTATCTAATAATTATAATTCATGAGCAAAAAAATTTTGATCACAATTATTATTGTTTTATTTCTTTAAAAAAGTTAAATTGTGCAATCATTAAAAGTGTTAACTATCAAATTTAGTGTTTTAATTCAAAGAAAATTATTTCTTACAGAAAATAATTTGTCTAAGATAAAAGCCCCAATAGATGATCACGTACCAGTATATGATCACTCCATGTATTTGTATATCTATATTCACAAATGTAGGTATACAAATACATGGAGTGATCATATACTGGTACATGATCATCTATTGAGGCTTTTACCTTACGGTTGTACAGATAATTCAATGAAAATCAATTCCATAATTTTGAAAAATTTATTTAGTGTAAAAAAAGATGAGAAAATATTTAAAATAAACTCAAAATTTGTTCCGTCAAGCAATAGAAAGATATTCGTGGTCTGAAATGAATTCTTTCTTTTTTTATTTATTAGCACGCCCGCTTTATCAGGTATAATTACGAATTATGAATAAAAAAGCTTCGGCGTGATATTTTTTTCGATATATCGCAACATATAATACTGAAGTAATTTTGAAATAAATTTGAAAAATAATATTACATTTATACGATCAATCATCAATAATTTAATTAAAAATGTCACGGAACAAACTTATAAAACGCTAAACTTTTCAAATTTCCTCCAAAAACTTAACGTAAAAAATTGAGTATTAACCAAAAGATGTATCTAAATATTAAAAGGCACATTAATAAAAAAATTAACTGATCCAAGAGAAAAAATCGTGAAACAAGAATGATATTTTGAAGAAAATGTCTTGGCTTAAGAATTTTTTCTCTTGAATGAAGTTAACTTTTTTGTCAGTACACGAATTCGGTCAAGATTATTTTGACGATATCAAATTTAACTTTAAAAATCTCTTTTCAAATAAAAATATCCTCCTCGCAAAATTTTTCTTATTTTTTTAATTATTTAGATAATGACTGTAAAAACGGTAAAAAAATACAAATTCAGGTTACGATTTTTCCGATAGTATCAAATTTATCTAAAAAAGCAATTGTATAATGAGGATACACCTGTCAAAAATTTTTCTTAACTTCCTCAATTATGTAAATCAATATTCGATATGTAACCACATTTACTTGTACAAAACAAAATCAAAAAAATAAAATGATTTTTGTAACGCAAAATTCAAATCTATTTAATATAACTGCTTTTAAATCTTATTATGATGAATTATCTATCGTTGTAAACCATAATTAAACCTTAAACAAGTATAAATTCAAGTCCTTTTAAGTGATTCTAAATTTAATTAACAAAATGTAAACCTAATCTAATCTATAAATGGGAGACAAAATTTTACTTACCTTCTAAATTACACGAATTAATGAAAAAGAACGCAGGCATTTTATTTTTGTTGGTATCAATAAAATATATTTCGTATATTTCATTTTCTATTTACATGCGCATTAAAATAACAACTGAAGTTCAATTTAGTAATAAAGAACCGAATACTAATTGACATATTATTGACTACTTTTTTACACTGAAAACAATTTTATTTGATTCGAAAGAAAAATTTTTGAATTGAGAAAAAAATTTTGTCGAATTTTATTGTCTTGAATGAAAACGAAAAGTTCATAAATTAATTTCTGAGTTCAGCATTATTTTGCCTGTCAAGACGATGAAGCTATTAAAAATAATTTTCATGGTTTGAAAATTTTACTCTTGAATCAAGATTATATTTTTTCAGTGCATGAATTAACCATATAAAACATTCTTAATTAAATTTCAATAAGCATTTTAAGTCTCTCACTTTTGGATTTTTTAACTTTTTCTTTCAATCGCAAAGAAAAACTGATTTATAAAAAAATAATTAACTTATTCGATATGAACGTAGCCTACTCGGTCATTTGATACACAATATAGATAACCTTTCATACCCGGACACAAAGATTATCATTGACCTGTTGATTATGTGACGTTTATCACGATCTCATTGCCACCTGTTGACATACCTTCATCACATTAATTACTCAATTATTTCTAGCGCGCCTAGTCTGAATACGACACACGTTGAGTCAATATTTATAATTTATCTATTGCACAGTCACTATGAAAATCAGTCCCGCAAAAATAACATTGCTTTGATAAAAAAGTAGTATTTTACACGTGTATCGGTGTGTGTACCAAAGTGCGTATTTCCTACAGTTGCTCAAGATGTGCGTGGGCACAAGGATCAGACATGCTCCATTCTCTTGGCGCCACATTCATTCATAGTTGGCGTATAGAACACGCAGAATCCAGCTTAGCTTAGCTAATGTATAAGCTTCCTTTTTGCATACATGTTTATAAGTATATATATATATATATATATATATATATATATATATATATATATATATATATATATGTATAATTTCATATTATTTTTCATTATTCATCTGTAGCTGATGCTGCCCTCCTATTATATCCACCTTCGTTGTCGCTACTGCATTAACTTTTCACGCCAGTCTACTTATTGTTAGCCAACAACAGCAACAACAACTGTGACAATAATAACAACAGTATCTAGTCTGACAATTATTTTTGCAGGCGTAAATACGTTTCACTTTATTCCACAATCGGCTGGAGAAAAGTTCTAAAAGTCTCAGAAAAATTTTTTCCAAGACTTTCAAATCCATTTTAATCCCAAAGCGCTAAAGTATGAACTAGTATCGTTTGAAAATTAATTTACTGTTTTTTCCAATTATTTTTAATGTTAAACTTTTTTAGTTTAGAAAACTATCACCATTTTGACACCTATTTTGTTTTTTTTTTTTTTTTTTTTTGAAATAATTTCCGTATGACCTAAATTTGTTACGTGACTATAAAATAAAAAATCATTAAATTTGACTTTTGGTTTTTTTTCTGTATTCTTATATGAAATTCAAAATGAGTCACACTAAATTTATAATAGAATTCATATTATTCAAAATATAAATTTCACTTGACATCCATAAACCAAAATTTTTTTTTGCAAAGATAATTTTCTTTTATCATAAAACGAAATGAACATCTGCCCAAAGAAATAGAATGGATAACATTTTATTGCTGTTTGGATATTTTAAATTACTTTGACTATATTATTTTTACATTTTTTACATCGTAGATTAGCTTTTTTTCTGGCTAAAAATTGTAGAACTGAATATTTGTTTCGTTTTATTTTTTTGCAATTTTTTTCGAAATTTTTTTTTTTTTCTGTAGTTCCAACTCTTTGAAACAAATTCAGACAAATTTATATTTTTGTAACTAGTCTCGATTTATTGTGAAAATAAACTTGAAAATCTGAAAGATGTTAAAATTTTGAATTTTGCATAACTTTTGCAAAATTAAAAAAATTTTTCTCTTAGTAAAACTTCTGACCTAAAACCATTTTAATTAAAAGAATTAAACCAAAAAAAAAAAAAAAAAAATAATTCTATGTCATAAAAGCCAAAAAATATCGAAATAGTCATAAAAATCTTTAAAATTGTTTGTTTGAAACTCTGTAAGCCCATTAACTTAAATTAAACAAAAATTTATTGATTGAGTTAATTTTTTTTTTATAAATTTATTATGTCATAAATACGAGCCGTATTGAACATGAATATCCGTTTTGGTTTCGTTTAAATATAATTGAAAAATTGATAAATTTTTATTTTTATCAAAAACTGAATATAAGTCATAAGAATAAGTAATGTTCTTTCTAATTCGAACTTTTTCGGTGTCTTGTTGGAAAAGTATTCTGGAAAACATCATAATTATAAATCAATAGCATTGTTAATATCATTAGACAAGTAACAAACTGTTTCAAGAGTGAATATTGATTGTTATATTTTCTCATAAAGCAAACAGCGTTTATCGAAATGTTAACCAGTCTGTATCAGTTCCAATGTGGTCGAACAACTTTGACGTAGAATAAAGTACGTCTAAATATGTGATCTATAGTGTATTGTCACGCATGCACACAGTCATTTTAACGGCTAATTATCGTTTGTAAGATTAAAGTACATATCTAATGTGTGTGACATTATTTATTTTTAAAAAGTCATTCCTATTTGATCTATTAAGAGAGCACATTATTATTAGCATGATAATAATGTACAATAAGTTTGCTCATTTAATTACAGAGCAAAATATTGAAACATTAAAAAACTAATTAATTTTTTCTACGCTATAGAAAATGTTGTAATTCATTGATTATACGTTCAAAACCTTCAGAAACTTTTTCTACGGATTTTTTTACAACTACAAAATTTTTCTACATAAAATTTTATTTACTATAAATAACTCTTCTGAAAGAGTCTAAAATGTTGGAATTTTTTTGACTGTTTACGACAAATTGATAGTTATTTTCGATACGTATATGCAAAGATAGGTATTTTGGTAAGCTTGAAGTGACGTCACGAGGCTGAGATTATGGGTGCATTCTCATACCTTACGTATGAGGTTTTGTTGAGAATGTATCCGTAACCTCAGACGAGTGTCATCACTTCAAATTTATTACCAAAATACCTACCTTTGTGAACTGAGCGTTTTTAGAGGTAGTGTAAACGGTGGAGGTTTGGACTAACAGTTTAAAGAATACGCAACGGAGTTTTTAATTCCGTTGTTTTAATTATTTATGTGGGACGTTTTCGACGGACGAATTTACCACGCCTTCATTTGAGACTGTGCACGGATTTTGATTGAGTGGATGTACTTACTACTTGCAGGATTATTTCTTGTTATCGGATCCGTGATTTCGGGGCTGCTGTTAGTTAGTAGTGCTTTTTCCTTGAATTTGCCCTCTGGTTGGTCCTTGCAGCGGATGGAGTACAAAATGTCAAGAGTTTAAACCACAAAAGCATCTGTCACCTGGTAAGATGGGTACAGTAAATGCGACTCGACCATGGGAGGTCGTGTCCATCGATTTGACTGGTCCCAAACCGCGGTCGTCGAATGGGATGTGCTATGTATTGGTAATACAAGACAAATTTATCAAGTGGGTTGTTGAGATTCAACCCTTGCGGCAAGCTAAAGCTGAAGCAATTGTATGGATATTGAAAGAAAAAGTACTCCTGCGATTCGATAATGTACGCGTGGTAATTTCCGACAACGTTGTCAGTTTATTAGCGAAAAATTCACCTCGTTACTGAAAGAATACGGAATTGAGCACATGAGAACCCCTCCGTATTCACCTCAATGTAATCCGGTCGAACGGACGAACAAAGTCATCTGTACGATGATAGCACAATTTATCAAGAAATTGCAGAGATCGTGGGATAAGTATCTACCTGAATTAAACTTTGTGATAAACACTTCAAAACACGAATCAACCCAATTCATCCCCGCTTATATTAACTATGGTCGTAAGATACTTCCTCCAAACACCCTGCACGTAACCTGCAAAGGTGGTCAAGTAGATAAGGATTATAACCACTTAGATAATTTAAAGATTTTGAGGGAAGCGAAGGATCTGTTCGTCTTAATTTAGCTAAGGCTTTCACTAAACAGAGTCAGCATTATAATGATAGACATATTGATTGGTATCCTAAAATTGGTGACAAAGTGGCTCGGCACGAGCATCACTTATCGTCGGCTATAGATCATTTTTCTGGTAAACTCGCTGAGAAATATTCCGGTGGTTTTATAGTAACAAAGCTCATTAGCCCAAACGTTTTTGAGGTAAAGCGTGACACAGAGACACATAATGTATATGTGAAAGATCTTAAACCTTTTAATCAAACCAAAATCCCGTGCATTATCTTAGATTAATTCTATTAAAAAATTAGTAAAACACCAAGATACAATTATTATTATTTGATTAATCAATCAAAAATTATTTATCATTGTAATATATTGCAGATTATGTTGAATTTTGTTTATTATTTTTAGTTGTATTTAATTTTGCGTTGGTATATAAAACAATTGTAGTTACTTCGATCAGTCAATGAAGGAGGAGAGTTTGAGAGAAGTAATCGATAGCTTGCAGACGGTACTAGGGGTAGAAGAGAAAATGAAAGTTAAGCAGCTAGTAGAATAAGTCTAATCGAGGATTAAAGCCTCAAAAGAAAAAAGAAAAGTAAGAGTCGGCAAAGAAGAGAAAATGAAGGGAAAAGAAATAGAGGAGCGGCCAGTGTAGACACCAACCACTCCCGAAGAAAAATTAGCCCTCATCAGAGAACGGGCGATGAAAAGGAAGCGTCTAGAGGACTCGAGCTGGGCTGGGAGTCGAGTTACTTGACAAGCCCGGTATCTTTATTTGTTGCAACCAAGCTTCTATTGGTTGATAGAAGGAGTTAGGGGGAAATTAGATAGGTCCGCGGTCGCGACGCGTCATCCCCGTACACTGCATTAGAATCCCGGTTTGTCAGAAGTATATTGTATATATTGTAGATTTTGAGTTTAGATTTAAGTAAACATTTTATTGTACGGTTGTATCTTGGTGTACTATAGCAAAGTTATCTTATAATTATTACTTAACTTATCGTTTACTATTGATGAATTATTATTAATATTCATCTCATCGTTTATTATTATAAATAACATTTGTCTGATTGTTTATTATTAAATGAATAAATTCAATCTTATTTTTGAATTCTGCCTTATTATTTGTTTAATATTAGTTAGTTATAAATTATCGGTGTTGTGTAATCCTCACCCAGACCCTGGACCACGACGAGCTAGAGCACGAGGAAGTCGTGTGAGCACACGACAAGGTATTAAACCCTTCCGCAATGTCACAGGCTGCTAGTGTTTAATACTTTGACTTGGGTATAAAGAAGAATTCAAAGTAAATTTACTTGTTAATTTAATAATTTTTATTTCCGTAATAGTTATGCAATGATGAGTCAGTCTGTAATTTCAATGAGGTAGCAAAGTCTGTCAAGCCTGGAAGAAAATTGCGTCGCCCACGTCAGAAAGTCATACGCATACGAATAAATATAATCATATCTATGCTCATAAGAATAACAATTATAAAAAATTCAAAACAATAATACTTAGAACGGAGACCTTGAACCTGTATATATACGAAATATGAAATTGTAAACGTTTGACGGGGTAATTTTATAGCATGACCTAAAGCTTGGGCAAGTGGTAATAACCACAAGTGGACGTAATATAAGTGAGGTTTTGTACATATAATATAATATATAATACATATAGATACTGTTGGAGTTGGGATTATTTATGTGACGTTCCATTACGAACTCTTAATTGTTTGACTAATGCGCGCCTAAAGGCGCAACTAACTCCTTACACACTAGCTCTTAAACTTTTAAATTATTTACTCACTCAAGTTACTTAATTATTTCATTCCTACTTTAATACAATTTACAGTTAATTTACTTAATGGATTACCATAAAATTTTTTAATACAATAGAGTAATAGCAACAGCCAGACTCATACTTAATTTCCGTCTACAGTGATTGTCCAGATGATAAACAATTAAATCAACCGAAGATTACTGCTGGAGTGGAAACATAACGAGTCATAATGATATAATTGTAATTTTGCAACTCACTATGTATTTGTCTTCATACGCTAACAGGTGCGGTCGTATGTAGGATTAAAACGTTGTTTATAGATAATGTCGCACAGCCTCTCCCAGTTGTTTATGATGCTTTAGTATTATAGTTATTATTATTAGTTTGTCGGGAGTAGTCAGGTTATCATAAAATCACATTTTTTTATTCATTAAGGTACACGTCAAGCGCGAGAACTTTGTGTTAGGTGTCTTACAATCTCATAAAGAATTCAATTTTATTCACTTATGTCAGCCTCTAGAAATAATATCAAAGTAGTATGAAATAAGTTTTAATTGATTTATTAAGGCATTGTCTGAAAATTCGAGTAGTGTCTGATAAAATCTGAAATTCTTGCGATAAAGAATAGCTAATGAATATTCATGATAAAATAAAAATATCAATTTAATCAATTAGTTTGCGTGTTAATTAATATTCAAGTGAATTTCCTTCGATGTCTTGACAAAAATAATAACTTTTTCGTGCCATAAACAAAAACAAAATTAAACATTCCATAAAATTTTGTAATTAAGCCTTCATTTGTTAACTTAACATTATTGCATTCATCACTTAACATTGTATTGCTTAAAAACAATTAAATCCTGGGCTAAGCAATGTATTCTCTGTAAGAGCCCAAATAGGGCCAGATAAAAATTAGTTACTATTTTATCAGGTATATAATTATAATTATATTGAGACTTTTATGGTTTTCTTCTAAAGCAATGTATTGGTGTATAAAAAATAAACTTTTCTATTAAAAAAAGAAAGAAAAAAAAATAATTATAATTGTCGTGTAGCCTGTTGACCACATTCACTTGAAACGCAATAAGGTCCCGAGTCGAAATTCGAGTTCTGTTTTAGCGGTAGAAGTGTGTGTTGAATTCATAGAAAATAAATATTATCTTTCAAAAAATTGAAACGAACCTCGAAGTTTGATTGAAGATAGAATAAAATTTTTGTAATTAATCATAATAATATATATCGTATACATCATATAATTTTAACTACTGTAAATGCGCAATGATCTTCGGGTACATTTCCAGTAGTGAACGTTTACAGTTTAATATTTCACTGGTAGGTGGAAAATGAATATAACATTACTTATATTACTAATATTTTGAAAAATTGCATAAATTATCTTCAGGAGGACTTCTCATTATCAGGTAAATGCTTAACATTTGATATTGACATAATTTTCCAGCTTTTTACACTTTTAAATACGTGAGAGTCCGGTGTTACTTGTGTATGTTTTACTGGGTTCATAAAAGTAACAATTAGCGCTCTTCGTGAAGTAAACTAGCTGACCTAGTTGACGTGTCCCTTGAAAAGGTATGACACAAATATAAACGATAAGTGGCGGTTGTCATAGGCAACTAATTTGAAACAAAGTTATACTTTGCAAGCATTCAATTGAGTCAACAACTTGACTTCAAACTTTTCAGTAGCTACCTCGTAAGCTAGAATCACGTTACAATTTTAGAAAAATAATGATAGATTCTCAAAATTTCTTTTGATTTTTCTAGCATTATCTGAAATCAATTTCGTGAATTCATCATCAGTTAAGCAATGCAATTTATAAAGATTATTTTATGCTGTTGTTGCGTATTTACGGGTAACTTTACAAATGGAAGCAGCTTGCACAGTTCAGAAATCAAAACACGGCTCATCAACCATACGGTAAATCGATGATTTTATAACATTAATTTTAATTATTGGTGATAATTTTCAAAATTTTTAATTTTTATTTTACAGATGGAATTAATTGATAAAGGTTTTACGAATAATTCAAATTCAGTTATAATAACTTATGATTTGATTGATGACCAAGTTTTAATTGACAATGTCGACAATAGACCTCCGCTGATTGTAGTGAATGTTGATAATCGAAAACAAATCGAAGGGTATCATCCCAGCTATCCTACATACGTAATCAAATTTATCCATGCAGAAGCTGGCTTCACTTATTGTTGGGTTCATGCGCTCACCAAGTTGGAGTATAAAGTCACCAATTTTCATTCTTGATACTTCTGAAAAATCTCAGTCTAACAATGCAAGAACTGTTCTTGGATTTGTAGGAAGCTTCGATATTTTGGTATCATACTACTTGCGTTATGATAATGACGAGGATTTAACTATGATCTACACTCTGAACCCTTACACGCAATACGCTCCATTACCTTGGAATCAAGTCAGATTTGCAAACAGCAATAATGAAACTAAATCGACACTATTCAGTCTGCACTATCCGAAAGGTAAATATTGAGATTAATAATTATTTATTTTGATATTTTTATTACGCCGTAAAAAGAAAAAAAAATGAACGATATTTCTCAGGTGTATAAGCTTAAATAAATTTCTTGATTGATTTTCAGATTTGAAGAAAATATATGAAAATATTAATTTTGATAAGACTCAGTACTTAGATGGCCATGAAATAAAAATATTGGAACTTGTCAATCTACACAATTTAACCCAACAGCATCGACAAAAAAAAATTAATAAGCGACGGAACTATATTAAAAATATCAAATACCTCTTTTTAAATTCATTACCTGATTATATGAATGTGACAACTTCAATTCATTTCCTCGAAAACTATTCTGATGTCAACATGATAAAGTCCGGTTTTGATCTCAATCTTTTCGGTCGTCAGTATGATGCGTCCAATCAAGTGGCACAATTACCCGAGTCAAAATTTAGACCCCATTTAGAACCTTCGGACCTATTCCGGACTTAGGGGCTCAAACTAGAGCCTGTTTCTATGTTTAAGTAGGTCCGGTTTTGGTCCCACAAGCGCTAGAAATTTCGGTTTTCGGCGCTTTAGAGTTCAAAATCGGACCTGATGAAAATAAAAATTAGATCCGATTTTGAACCCCTGAGTCCTCTTTTATTAATTAATTTTTATTTTCCTTAGTTGCCACGACTGGCCCATGCCTGGTTACCAGGATTGTGCCCTAGTCAACTTTGAAGTCTGCCTCATGCTATCTGATAAGAAATAATAAAAAAATTAATTTTTTAAGCGTCATTTTTTTTTAATTGATTTGAGATGCAGAGCTAACGCAAATTCAGACTGTTTGACTCTTATTTAAACCTAACTTTCGCTAATCATAGAAATAAAGTGAAAATCGCATCCATCCCATCCGAGATTCGAACCCGAGCCGCGCGCTTGCTAGACCGATACCTAACCCCTACACTATACGACCGATGAGCTGCTGTATATCTCATCATTCTCATAAGCTAAATCTATATAATGATGAAGTGTGACGGTTTAATATTTATATAATTTATGTTATTTAATGTTGTGTTTTGATGAAAATTAACTATTTTTTACACATGGTTATTAATTAAAAAAATGCAAAAGTCAAGTCCTTATATTACTCTAGACTTTGTACATCATTCTGTGGATTTTCAATATTTTATTATAAATTTTAATATTTAAAGTTATCAATATTAAAAATTTAACTGTAAATTATTATATTTTAATTTTTTTAAAGACCATATCAATTTTGACGATAGGTAATTGTTTTGGTTGAATAATAAATTTTCAATTTTAGCATTTCCTAACAAATATTCGTTAATCAATAAATTTTTACAATAATTTTAAAGAAATTCATTGTGTTGAATCAAGACGAAAAATTCTTGAATCAAATAAAATTCACTTAAACTAATATAAATTTTTTAGTTTAAGAATTTTTCTCTTCAGATCAAGAAGAAAAATTTTTTCAGTTAATAAATTTTATTTTTTAATTATTGATGGAAATTTTAATTAAATAATTGATAGAAAAATCAATTTTTAATAAATATAATTTTCGTGTCATTTTGAGTTCTCTGAGCTCAAAAATCTGACAGAAGTTTAATAAAACATTATTTTTTTAATTTTTCTGCAATAACTTTTGAATGAATGAACCGATTTCTACACAGTTGGCGGCATTCAACGCAGTTTTTGAAGCCTCATAAAGAATCTTTCAGTTTAAATGGATCGAACTAGGAATTTCGAAGTAATTCCGAAAAAATACTTTTTTTGGTTTTCTTTCGACAACGATAACTAACTAACGAATCAACTGATTTTGACCGGGCTGGCTGCGATCAACGTGGTTTATTGATGTTAAAAGCTGATTAGTTTTTAGAATCGATTGGTAAATCCGTTTAAAAGTTATTCCAAAAGAACCATATTTGAAAAAAAATTTTTTGTAAATTTATGTCAAAATATGAATTTCAAATTTATTTTTAATCAGAATTTTTTTTTGCACGGGTGATTTAAGTGACTGAATAGTAGTTACGGACGCTGTCTTGAATAGCTTAACCGGTAGAGCCTTTCACGCGTAACTAAATGGTTCGAGTTTCGGTCTGGGCTGTCCGAATTATTTTTTCGGTTACCAAAAAATTCCCACTGAGTAAGCTCCCCTATTTCTCTTTATCCTTTCTTTTTCCAGTTTCCAAATTTGTCTTTAAATCAATGACAAATTTAGCTATAAATTATGGGTTAATTATTAATTCGTGAGATATCGTTGACTATCTGACTATCTTATCATCATAAATTGACTATCGATGAGAATGATATGAAACCTTGAAAAGGCACAAATTCAAGTCAAATCCTTTGCAATGACACTAAATTTCACTAAAAAAATCGATTTCATCATATGACTATCCAGAAGACAAAATTGTTCTTATTATCTTAATAATATAAATTATTATTATTATTTAATTATTATTGTTGCTTTAACTATTATTGCCTGCCGCATGATATCATGTTGCTATCACATGAAAATCATGTATCTGCCACAGGAATGTATCATGTGGCACCCCCAATTTTTTTTTTTCGTGTAGGATTTAAACCTATACATCGTGGGAACCATTCCTATACTATTATGGGAATGGTTCCCATAAATTATGGAAACCATTCCTATAATAGTATAGGAATAATTCCTATAATAGTATAAGAATGATTCCTATAGCATTATGGGAACCATTCCCATAATATTATGGGATTCGTTCCCATAATGATATAGGAATAGTTTCTATAATAGTATAAGAATTATTCCTATAGCATTATGGGAACCATTCCCATAATGGTATAGGAATAGTTCTCATAATTTTCTTTCCGTGTATTACGAATCACAAGGAGTCACGAGTTAAAGTAAATTGTAAATCAAGGAGTAGAGTACACGGTGGTCGCGTGAATCGATTAAACATGTGTTTGTGTGACACCTCACACGTCGCAGGCGGACAACCGTTGAATTGTTCTACACGCAGGTTGAAGGCCCAACAATATAAATGCATATTAACTCAAAAAAAAAAAAAAATACTATTTATACAGATGAATATGTTGAAACAATAAGAAAGATACTTTTTCTTCTTCAAGTTTTAATTTAGCATATTTAATTATCTACTGTCATATATTCATAACTTTTAACAAGTATAACTACGCAGGGTAACTTTATAGTCCATTTGTATGAGTTGATACATTTGGATGTGGATCTATGCAAATAATAAAAAGTGGGCGGGCTTAATGAAATCCTTTGCGCCGCAGTGATTATATATATATAGGTGAATGGATTCTCGCTTCACCAATCACTAAGTCAACATTGCACTTACGGTGTAGGTATACCGGAAGTCTTCCGACGTTGAATATTTATCTAAACAATTATCACTTATCGAATATGCAATAGGCCTGATTATTAAACATGAGTCAGTTGAAGTGATATTTTTAACGTTTACCAATGAGAAAACGAGTATTCAATGATAAAAAAAAATTAGGAAAACGGTTGACCCTGAGGGCCATCCCTACAACTTCCCGCTACTTTCGTAATTAAGCGCTCAAAATTGCACTTATTATATTTTTGAGCTCTTCGAGCTCACAAATATAATTTTCGTGTAGTTTTGAGCTCTCCGAGCTCAAAAGTCTGATAGAAGTTTAATAAAACATTATTTTTTGAATTTTCAAACCGCAATAACTTTTGAATGAATGTACTGATTTTCACGCGGTTGGCGCCATTCGACGCAGTTTTTCAAATTCTATGATATATTTTCAAACACAAATTGATCAGACCTGAAATTTCGGTGTAATTCGAAAAAAAAATGTGAGCCATCACGGGACGCCTGGCAGATGTGAAACATCGACATTATTTTGTAAAAGTAATATGCAGAAAAGAACAGATTGTGATAAGAACTAAATATGTCATAATGATAAAATAAAATATTACGATTTTTTTTCCAGATAATGATGACTATTTATTGAATAAACATTTATTTTCATTAAATACAAAAATTTACGAATTTATTTCAAATCGTGACTACTTAATTCGTTTAATCAGTGACTTCGGTAATAGTTATATTCAATGTTGCCTCTGAGGACGGTATTACTGTGACAATTGGTCGATGGTAACTGAAGTATGTAACAAAAGTATTGGACATAACATTATCAAGATATCTAATAAATACAGCATCTATTGTTGTTCCGTATCTAGTGGTAGGTTCTCTTGGATTGTTATTATTATTATGAGTTTTACTTGTATACCGTTTTCTGGTTTTTACAAGGCTAATTGTCTCAGCATCTCCGCATGTAGTCTCTTTTCAACTCTTTATTATCAACATATGCTCCGCTCTATATTATCAACACAATCTTTCAACTCTTTTATTATCAACATATTCTCCACTCTTTTTATAATCAACATGTTCTCTACTTTTTATAATCAACATATAATTTCGCACATAACTTTATTCTCAATGCGGCTGTGGACTGACTTGTGCTTTCTGTACTGTATTTACCCTATTCCTCACCCCTTTCTATCGGTGTTGGAATAGTGGCGATGGGGAAACCACAGAGAAAACCCATACCAGTACAGTCGGCTACCGGAGCGACTCCCGATGGTTGGTGTTGGAACTATTCGAACAACCGTCGGGGCTCGAACCCTCGCCTCACGACATGATGCACGAACGAACTAACGGGATAATGACTTAGTCCGCTCGGTCATCATGCCGCTCTCTTGGATTGTTATTCATTTGCAATTGAAATTCTTCTTGGAGAAACGTAATTAATGGCGTTGATTCATCTTTTGCAAAATTTACATTGAAATCCCCAGCTAAAATCAATGGTAGTTTGTCTTTATTGGTTTTGAAAGTTATTGAACCTCTGTGACTGTACGGAAATAATCTCTCTCGTAAAAATGAAATGATGTCATTTATTTTTTTATTAGGAGAAATGTACACAACAATCATCATCAATTCACTTCCATCTTCTAGTTTAACGTGTGAAGCACATATATCGCCAATAGATGTTTGGGAGACATGAACTTCTGTGGCATTTTGAATTACTAAATCCATGTTGAATGTAGTAATATGTGAAGTATTGTTATTTTTATAAATGGCAACTCCAGCGGCTCTATTATTTTGTCTCTTAAATTTAGCTATACAATGAAAATTAGGTAAGTCAACTGATTCATCTGCAGGAAGCCATGTTTCAGTTAGTAATAAAAAGTTACTCCTTTGACAAATAGAATCTTGTAAATCAGTAGTATGTTTTCTGAGACTTTGGCAGTTTAAAGTATAAATGGTTAATTTATTTCTGGAGTTTATAAATTCAGTGATCAGTCCTTGCAATGTAGTAAGTTTATTTAGAGATAATCTTTTAAATTCTTGCTGTAAACTTTAAACTGATGGATCTACTCTTCTTCCATGATAAAATCTTAAATTATCCTGACTGTTACATATAAACAACCCTTCAAGACTTGTTGAATCGTTCATGAGTTATTGTAGTCGAAAAAATTCAGAAAAAGTGAATTTTTCGAGTTTCTCTAAAATATTCAGTCTGATCAATTTGTGTTTAAAAGTAAAACACAGAGTAAAAAGTAAAGTCATACACAGTAAAAAAATTTGCGTCATTGCGTGAAAAAACTTAGTGTTAAAAATTTTTGTGTTAAATATTCAATACTGTTATGTGTGAATTTAACATTTATTCTGTTAAATCAACACAAATAAGTTTTCATTATTCAACATAAAAATTTTTAACACAAATTTTTTTGACGCAATGATACAAAATTTTTACTGTGTAGTATTCGAAAAACTGCGTTGAATGCTATCAACCCCGTGAAGATCCCGAGTCGAAATTTAAATCGTAGATTCAACGTATTGAACGTTGAAATCGTCATTTGAAGGTAATGGACGTTAAAAACGTATGTTGAACGTATCCAACGTATTATAAATGTGAAGAGAACCAATAATGGGTGAAAATAAGTAATATTGAAACTACTCAAATAACTGCACATGTTTGAAACGTAAATAGACAAAAAAAATTTTTTTTTTTAGTTTTGTTAGGGAGATTTTACATTTCTTAGCTTAAATTTACCATTTTTTTTTTAAGAAAATGCTTTATCGAAATTTTTTACCCTCGGAATGGTTTCCAAAATTATGTAAAATTTTATGAAATATCATTCATACGATTTTATACCAAAAATGGCCTCATAAATCTGTATATAAAATGATAACTTTTTATAAAATTTTGTACCACTGGATTTTTACAAAAAAAAATAAAAATTTTTAACTTCCCGCTAAGAAAATTAAAAATGTGTAGTTATTTGAGTAGTTTTAATATTACTATTTTCACCCATTATTGGTTCTCTTCACATTTATAATGTTGGGTAAGTTTAACATACGTTTTTAACGTCTATTACGTTCAAATGACGATTTCAACGTTCAATACGTTAATCCTACGTTTTCAACGTCTAATACACTCAACCTATGATTTGAACGTTCAATACGTTGAATCTACAATTTAAATTTCGCCTCGGGATAGGTTTATTCATTCGAAAGTAACTGCAGCTTGAAAATGTAATGAATGGTGTTTTATTAAACACCAATAAAAGCTCGGAGAGCTCAAAATAACACAGGAATTATATTTTTGAGCTCAAAGAGCTCAAAAACGTCATATACAATTTTAAGCAGTTGGTATGGAATTAGCAGAAAGTTGCAGAGATGGCCTTTAGGATCAAATATTTTCCTAATCTTTTTTAATTTCTACAGGTACCATTTTTTAAAAAATTCTTTATGTAATAATTTATTTCTTGAAAAATTCTACGGATTGTTATATATTAGTTCATTTCAATAATATGAAAGTAGTTTCAAATTTTAGTTAATTCAACGTCATAAAGTTAATAATTTATTATGTTTTATTTTTTACGTTAAGATTTATCAACAAGACTCAAAAACAATATAACTATTACGAAAATTTAATTTAATGCTCAAAAAATTACATTTTTTGAAAAAATATAATTTACATTTACAAGTTCAAACTTTAGATAAATTGTTCGAAGTATCGATTAATAACTTCGCAAATGAAACTTATTTTATATTTTCGGCTCAACCGATCGATTCCAAAAATTAATCAGTTCTAGACAATAAAAAACCACCTCGATCGCCACCAAGCTGGTCGAAATCGGTTGATTCGTTGGAGAGATATCGTGAACGAAAGATAACCGAAAAAAGTGTTTTTTCGAAATTACTCCGAAATTTTTGGTTTGATCAATTAAAGTTTGAAAATTCTTTATGAGGCTGATGAAACTGTGTCGAATGCCGTCAACGCCGTGAAAATCGGTTGATCCATTCACAAGTTATTGCGGTTTGAAAATTCCAAAAGTAGTGTTCTATGAAACTCCTATCAGATTTTTGAGCTCGAAGAGCTCAAATGCATAGAAATACTATCTCTTTGAGCTCAGCGAGCTAAAAATATCACATCAATTATATTTTGAGCTCAAAAATCTCAAAAACGTCATATGTTCAATTTTAAGCGCCCAGGTATGGAATTAGTGGGGTTGCAGGGATGGCCTTTAGAGTGAACCGTTTTACTAATTTTTTTGTTACTATCATTACAATGTGATCCACAGCAACAGTTCTCATTTAGCATAGGAATGGTTACTGTGCTGCACGAGAATGAGAAACGTTTGTCAGGTGACTGGTTCGTACGCTTGCGCAGTACTCATACTTATTTTATATAGTAAGGGTTCTTCAGCTCACGGAAACCTGTATTGTCCTAAAAACTAACAGCGACTGTGAACATGAGAATCACTCGTGTTTTCAGTGTAATGTGCAACATAGGAATGGTTACTGTGCTGAAAGATACTCAGTTATATGTAAAAACGACTCATTCTTATTATCACATGATCTAGTAATGTGCTAAGAACTTTTTTTATATACTTATCGCTCATTCTTGTGTGGCACAGTAACTAGTTGTGTTTCATTTTTTCCGTGCATGCACCATGCACCAAATATTTCATTTTTTCACTCCTGTACTTTGATTGCGGTGAGAATAACAATTAATTCTAAATTTATTAAATTTAAGCGGTACATAAAAACTTACTTTCAAAATTACACATTCACTGAAGTTAAAAATCGATTACATCTAATCAATTACATCAATGCAATTTTTCTCAAACCAAGTCGATTATAAATTTTACAGCCAAAATAATACTTATTATTATCTACGTACAATGAACACTGACTGGCCCTGTACCAGTAAAATTTATTTTATAATTAAAATTTTTACCTTCTTAGCCATACATTATCATTATTTGGCATTTCGAAAGTTTAACGTGCGGACCCCGTGTTAAGTAATGAGTTAATTACGAGCACGTGCATACATTCTATTTAACAAAGTCTAAAGGAGGTGGTTCTTTACAACGAGAAGCCATTTCTTATTACATTACTCATACACGCTTTGTCCGTGCCGCACAACCTAATCACACTCTCAAAAACGCATTAGCCGAAAATTAATTTTTTCAAATATATCTTCGAAAAATCAATAAATTAATCAAAAATATAAATTATAATTTTATAGACAGATTGATTTTTTCGTCTACCAAAAAGGTGATGATCGTACAATTCAATAACTAGCGGTCAACGCTTTTGAAGGTAAAGGTGTTAAGTTATAATTGTAGGTCTAGTCCGAAATTTTAGCGAGATGCATCTCGAACCACAATCTGACCGCTAGGAATAAATTTTTTACGTTCGCTCAACAGAGTGGTGTCATAAATCATCGATTTATTACGTGGACAGATGTGTGGATTCTCGGGAAATAAATACGTGATGCGTGTGCTAAAAAGTTTAGAGCTAGAACAGCAAAAAAAATGTTAATGGTAAAAAAAGTAACGAACACTAAATACATAATATGTTGAAGGAGAAAGACGAAAAGTAGGGAAGAAGGCGGTGAAGGTATAACCAATTATTAACCGAGTCGACGGTTAAATGTCTGACGAGCGCGAGAAATTCGTGATGCGAAAGGTTAGATATGGGATAAACAGTTACTGAAAATGTGTAGTGTGTATATAATACTATATAGTATATATACAGATATATGTTTGTCGGTATTCTTTGAAGATTAATGATGGCAATATGTAACATTTTTTATTTTATTGACTGGTTTTATGGAAAAAATATAAAATTAAGTTTTTAGTTATATCCCGACTAGAAATTGTAGTGAGGAATGTCGAAGAATTAGTGAGGGGCAAGTTTGGCTTACCTAACTTAGGCAAGCCTAATTTGCGCCTTCTTAAATCCACGTTAGGCAAAACGAAGATTGGCATGCCAAATTTGCATGTAATTTGGGACATCTATGGCAAGCCGAACTTCGGCGAACCTTTGGAATGCCTGACTAGCTGGAAGTAACAATAACCAAAGATTTGCCGTAGTTTGGCTTGCCATAAATGTCCCTAATTACCTTTAAGTTTGGTAAACCGAACTTTCGTAAGCCTTTGGATTTTATAATTTCCTACAAGTTAGGTATTCCAAACATTCGCCAAACTTTGTCTTACCATAGATGGCCCCAATTACTTTTAAGTTTGGCAAACCGAACTTCCGTAGATCTTTGGATTTTATAATTTCCTGCAAGTTAGGCATTCCAAACGTTTGACGAACTTCGGCGTTTCTTGCCAAAGTACTCTAAAACGGAGTGGGAGAAGACATTTGGCTTTCCAAAGTTAAGCCTTTTAGTTCTATACATATAAAAGTGTGTATTTATGAGAGTATTTGTGTATTGTACATATAAACATGGTGTCTCAAGTACCCGACTAGAAATTTCAGTGAGGCATATGCCGAAGAACCAATTCGGGGCAAGTTTGGCTTGCCTAACTTAGGCTTGCCTAGGTTGTACCTCATAAAAACCAAGGTAGGCAGAACGAAATGTTTTGCTTGCCATATTTGAACGTAACTAGGAAAGTTTCATGGATTCCTTAAGTCTGATATATCATGGAATGCCGAACTGGTTTCAAGTAACGATAACCTGAGTTTTGCTAGTTTGGAGCGAACTTGGCTTTCCGAACTTAGGCTAGCCCAATTCGAATCTTATTTGTTTTAAATTAGGCAAGCCAAACATTGGTTGTGCTTATAAGTATCTTGAAGTAAGAGGTCGCTCATCATCGGCGTAGCGTCGCGGTATGGTATAGGGCCCTCGTGCGTCGGGTACCGTGTTCGAGTCTCGCGTTCGACATGTACGATTTTTAATAATTAATAATTACTAATTATAATTACTATTAAGGCGAGTGTGAAGTAAAGTTAAGTGTTATGTGTGATTAGTGTATCTAACTCCTCCATCATCTCCTTCCCCTTTGACTTATCAAATCTACCAATCAAAAAAATCTCTTCACATTAAAAAACGCTCCAAAAAACAACAAAAAATTACAGAAAAATAAAATTAAATAATAAAAATAATATTAAATAAAAGCAACAAAGAATTTGTTTTTTATTCATGAAATATTTAAAAAAATTTAGCCCTAAATTTAATATTTATATTTAAAATAGTAAAAGAAGATAAAAAAATAAGCATTTGTTTTTATTAATTTTCGCTTGATAATAAAAAAGCTAAAAATCAAGAAAGAATTAGATTTGGATTCTTCGTTTCGAATTTGGTTTCCAAACTGCAACCTAATCAGGAAGCCAAGTTAGGCTGAGCCTCGCAACTGCGTTACATCCCAAACTTCGGCCTGGTTTGGATGCCTCACTTACTGCAAGTTTGGAATTCGGCATGCCTTACTTGCGCCAAATCACTGCCTCACTGAAATTTCTAGTCGGGTAAATTTTATGGATTTTGTTCTTATGTGTATTTTTATGCCCTTGATCTTATTGAATTATTTTCGATGTTTATTGACACTGAAATTAATATTTTTTTTTTTTTTTTCATTTATAAACAGAAAAAGAAAATAATTAGTGTTTGACGATTATTAGCTTAAAGTTATGAATTTGTCACTCGGGTTAGAAACTTTTAAGTATAACAGATTTCATAAACAATAATTAATTGATTGACTATCCGCTGAAACTATTTTTTTATATCTAAGTGACGTTCTATTGAATTGCCCGTGTAGGAACCGCCAGGCACACAACAATGCCGATGACTGGTCTATTAATGGCTTGCCATCATTGGCCGATGGTCAAAATCCCAATATTGGGCCATTAATGGCTGATGAGTGGCCCATAGATACTGTATCAAAATCGCCAGTGATACACTTGGCC
Organism: Cotesia glomerata; assembly: GCF_020080835.1. Lineage (NCBI taxonomy): Eukaryota > Metazoa > Arthropoda > Insecta > Hymenoptera > Braconidae > Cotesia > Cotesia glomerata. The sequence continues at coordinate 6,539,148 of NC_058163.1, read as the reverse complement.
AGTCATTCAGCCAATGGTTGGCCGATCAATGACTATCGATGGTTTGCCGATAATTAAAAACCACACGCAGAAAAAAATTTTGTTAAGATAACCTAAGATATGTTGTGGTAACAAATGGATTTGTTAACATAGGGATAACAAATTATAAGTAAAAATAACAAAATTTAGGTTATAACAAGTTATTAATATGTTATAACAACAAAACAGTTTCGTTACTATAGCAAAATCTTTAAGTTGATTCGACAAAGTACTTTAGTTGGTATAACAAATTTTTTTGTTGAAACAGCAAAGTTATTCTATTAAAATAACAAAGAGAATTTGTTGGAGTAACTACACTCATTTGTTACCAGGACAAATTTTTCAGTCATCCCGTCTTTTGTTATTTCAACAAAATCGTTTTATGCGTGCATTCTTAACCCAGTCGTAAGCTACAGAAGGTTGACAGTATTTTGATCACAATTCGGCCGATGATAGTTTGCCGTGGCTGGGCCCAATTATGGCTGGGCCCATACTGTGCCAGGCTAGTATGCTTGGCACCCAATCATGGCCCGATAGTTGGCCATTCATAAAACCCTACACGGGTGTGATCTAACTTAATTTGTATTAAAAACTTAAACCACCGGCTAGGTAATTTAATTTAAAAAATGTGATGAGATTGAAATTTGCAAATCTTCCAAATGATAAAAATTTTACTGAGTATCTACCATTGATATAGGAAAAATGTAAATACTAAAATATTAGTCGGAGTATAGAAATCGAAGAGCTCAAAAACGTCATGAGTACAATTCTAAGCGCTTTGTTGAATTAGCGGGAAGTTGCAGGGATATGGCCTTTAGGGTCAACCGTTTTTCTAATTTTTTTTATAAGAATAAAAAATAATCTAAAATTTTTTATTTTCTATAGATGAGCATTAAAAATGACCTTCTTAGTTTTGTTTTTTGTTTTTTTCCTACTGCAATTATTTCATAAATTGATAGCGCTTAATGATAGTTGGTGGGAAGTAACCGAAAGTATTTCTTGCAGCAGTTACTGCTACCTAAACGGCATCATTCCCGCTTCGACCGTTGTTTTAATAAAATGTTATAGTCGCAATTTAAAAATGTTCAAGTACGATTCGATAACTTCAATGCTCGTGACACTATATTGTGTTGCACAAATATCGGTAGTTTTCGGCCGTCCTGCCCGAGTCTAAATTTAAATCGTAGATTCAACGTATTGAACGTTCAAATCGTAGGTTGAGCGTATTAGACGTTGAAAACGTAGGATCAACGTATTGAACGTTGAAATCGTCATTTGAAGGTAATGGACGTTAAAAACGTATGTTGAACGTATTATAAATGTGAAGAGAACCAATAATGGGTGAAAGTAAGTAATATTAAAACTACTCAAATAACTTCACATGTTTGAAACGCAAATAGACAAAAAAAAATTTTTTTTTAGTTTTGTTAGGGAGATTTTACATTTCTTAGCTTAAATTTGTTTTGACGGAAATGCTTTATCGAAATTTTTTACCCTCGGAATGGGGCAATTTCTGCTGCATATAAATTCTAACTAGAAATTTGAATAGTGAACCTTTATTTTAATCAATGATAAATTACGGCCCGTTTTTTGCGAATTTGACCTATGACTAACTTCAAGACTGTCAATTTTTTTTATTTAGAGGATTAAAAACTTTTTGTGGTTTATTTCAGAAAATTTCATAAATTATACATTTTACTATCGCTCGATAGCATTTAAGTAACTATTTTAAACTTATATTAGCGTAATATACTTGAAATAATTAGTTTTCTTTTTTTCGATCAGAAGAATAAGAATTTTTTTGTGGATATTTTGTCCAAAGTGTTTCAAACTAATTGCCACGTCAAAAAATAAAAGTTGATAGGGCAACATAAAACCTGCGGTAGCAAATGAATATGTTAACATTGGGTTAACAAATCATATATGATAACAAAGTCTAGGTTATAAGTTACTTATATGTTATAACAAGACAATTTTGTTACAGCAAGATCTTTTAGTTCGACAAAATATTTTAATTGAATGAACAAATCAATTTGTTGAAATAACAAGATTGTTATGTCAGTATAACAACAAATTTTTTGGTGGTTAAACATAAACCAGTTAATTGATATAACAAATATTGTTGTTGAAATAGCTAAATTATTTTCGATAAATAACTAATTATTTTGGACGACCGTATGTTTTTTCTCATGCAAAAATTTCTCGCGACAAAAATTATCAGCAATAATTTCTTGTATATTATTTTTTTAAAGACTTTATTTCTCATTGTCAAAATTTATTCGGTATCATTTTCTAAAACATACACAAAAACTTTTAACTTCCCGCTAAGAAAATTGAAAATTTAAAAAAATCGGGAAGTTATTGTTTTTACCCCGTTTTTCGAAAATCGAGTTTTCATCAGATCTCGACGTTTTGAGGTCCTAGGAAGCTTCCCTGACTATTCCCGCGAGGGTGTCACTATATCTGTATGTGTGTGTGTGTGTGTGTGTGTGTGTGTGTGTGTGTGTGTGTGTGTGTGTGTGTGTTTGTGTGTGTAAGTATGTAAACCTCTTATAACTTTTGAACGGTTAAACCGATTTCATCGCGGTTGGTGCCATTAGAAAGGGCTTGGCCAAACTTAGAATTTGAATACAATTTGGACTGATTCGGACCGATGGATTTCGAAAAATCTAAAAAAAACGGTAAAAAAAATTTTTTTCAAAAGTGTTTTTTTTGGAATAACTTTTAAACGGCTTTATCAATCAACTCCAAAAACTAATCAGCTCTTAACATAAAAAAACCACGTCGATTGCCGCTAATCCGGTCAAAATCCAGCTCGATGAGCTGAGTCAGAAAATATCAAAATTTTTCAATAATTACAACATGAGGACAAATGAAATAGTTAGATTTCAATGAACTCTACTAATATAAATAAAATCTCTCTTACAGGAATTAAATAAATTAAAAATAATTCACTCTGGATTTCCTCCACAAATTTTTTACAGTCATAACTTTAGACAAACTCGCGCCACCTATTAATCACCGCGGAATTAATTTACCTGACGCGCAAATAAATAAGATTTAATTTAAACTTATTCTTTTACTAACAATTAGCTAAAAATTAAATTAAATTCATATAATTTTTCTCCGAAGATAACTAAATTACTAAATAAAATAATAATAAAAATAAAAACTAGCTAAGTTTATAAATGAAAAAGCCTAAAAGAATTATATTTCACTTACAGAGTATTATTCAATGTTAATTGTAAGATTACAAGGACTCTTGAGGATCGCGTGCGAGTAAGCTAAAGCTTAATTATGTTACACACTGGCTTACGGCAAAACACGCTATTATATGTCGATCCTGCTGGGTGTCTTGGCTACTGTAATGCCATTTTATTGAAACGTATCTTTTTCACATAGACGTTTAATAAAGTCATTTCATAAATGTTTTATAAAAAAATAAGTCTTTAAAAAAGTAATAACCTACTAACAAATTTTATGTCAGAAGTTCTGAAGACATTTAATTAAAATGCATATTTTTTCAATTTTTTTTATAGTAAAATCTTATTTCAGTCATATACTTGAAACTATTTTTTTTCAATGACACATGAAAATATTTTTCTAATCACCGAGATATAATTTTTTTAAATTTAAGTTTTCAATTTAAATTCTAATTACCTTTTTTTATGTTCAATTTTTTTTATTCAAAAATCACGTATTGTCTATTTTTTTTTTTTAATTTTTAAATCTTCGCCCTGTTTTAAACTATCATATTGATAAAAAATTTTTACTTGTAGTAAATTTGATGATCTTCAAAAAAGCTTTGGAAAATCTTCCTCTTTCTTGACTTACATAAATTGTAGGGGAGAAAGGGGTCAATTAAACCATGGGGCAATTGAACCACTCGACTTAAAAAATCGAAAAAATTGAAAAAACGCTTTATGCTCTTAGAATTAGATTTTAATATGTTAAACTCGGATATGATCAAAACTTGAAATCATTGCGATTAATAAATTTTGAAAAATTGAGATTTTTTTATTTTTAGGCATGTAAACTTTTTTTTCGACTGATGACAAATTGTTTAATAATATTAAAATTTTTGAGTTAATTGATAGTTTGAATTGTAGTAGTTGTATATACTTATACTTTATAATCCTCAACTTTGTTTATAGTGATATAATCGTTTATTTATTTATTATTTACTATTAATTATTTTAAAATTATATGGGGTCAATTGAACCAGATTAAACTTTGTAAACTATAAAAAATGAAAATATACATCAATTTACGCTTCAACTACAAAACATAAATAATCATAAATACAAAGATCTGACAGCAAAAGTACCATCAATTTGTCTAAAAATTGCTTCCCGCAAAAAAAAAATTTTGAAACAAAATCTATATAATAAATATCCCTTACGTGCAAACAACAGGTGGAGCCCTTATCTCTTCAAATAATTGCTTAATTTGATAATTAAAAATTTTTGTATTACCATGAAAATGAAGAGACTTATAACTATTTGATTTTTTATCTCACAGGAAAAAAGTTTGTTAACTAAAAAGGATGAATTAATATGAAAAGTAATGTATTGTACAAGACAAGAAATTATCGCGTGTTCATGTAAGATTGCATGCATGCAAGGAGACGAGTTTTCACGACAGAAAAGATCGCGTGGGCAACGGATATCTGCATGAAATGTCGCATAATCGAAGAGAGAACAAGTACAATATACATAGACATATATTTACCGGTTGTATACTCTGCTGGACCTATCCTAGAATCTTTTCAACCTGTTTACGTGTTGATTTTATACGGGTATAGCACACTATACGTTAAGTAAGAGACTTAACTGAACGAGTGAGAAAATCAAGACGACATCATATGCACACCGTACTAGCAGTTTACACCCAATGGATGTTGTCTATTGCATAACGTATATCAAAGATGAAATTTTAACCATCAAATTCGATTAAAAATGCTATTTTATATTTCCGTTGAATGTTCTAACGATAATAACCCACATTTTTTTTTTTTTTTTTTTTTTTTGTATGTCGCCCACGATTGGCATCAATTTATATTCTGTGTTCACAATTTTATGATTTTTGTACGTGTTTATTTACTGTTTATATACATTGTAAAGTATTCGTCGAAACATAAATGAAATTGAATAGCCGAAGAAGTTGCTATATAAAATTATATTTTTTTCAAGTGTGAAAGTGTTGAGTGCATTATAGTGGAACGGAAAAATTTTGCACGACTCATAATGCAAAGCATCAGAGAGTGCTTTACGATTGAAAAATTTTTTTTGCCTCATTTCGGCAACTATTTTTATTATTATAGTCTTGTTAGTTCACGGAATCAAGATATTTTGCATACTATTGTCAAGATAATTTAATGGAGATTAATTTGGCAATTTTCAAAAATTGATTTGGTACAATAGAAACGGAAAAAACATCAAAATAAGTCAAAAAATTTTCCTGTCCGTCATGTATGAAACTCTGGAAACACTGTAACTTGCGACAAAATGCATTAATTGAGTTAAATTTTTTTTTTTTAATTCTTTGAAAGAAATTTAGGTCACCGAATGCGAATGGATAGGTAATTCAGTGTCGTTTATGTACAATTAATAAAATAAAACAAAAACCAGAAGACTGTATATCTATATATCTTGTGTACATATATCCCACTAGAGGCGCGTACGCATTATCGTGCTATTTTAGCTGTTTTATATATTTTTTTCACATTCTTTATTTTATTAATATTTCATAATTAAATGAGCATTATGAGTCGTGCACTTTTGGATTTTCCAAACTTTTTTATATTAAAAAGGGATTTGGTAGTTAAAGTTTGATATCGTCATACAGTAAAAAATTGTCTGTGATTGTGTTAATTTAACAATTTTTTTGTGTTTCTTTAACATTTTAATGAGTTAAATTTTTCATGAATATTATACCTACACTGAAAAAAATTTTCTTTCAAAATTACCGTTAGATTCACGGTAATCGTGGGACGAATGGCACGAAAATTTTATGAAGTCTACCACAAAATAAATAAATTTTTTTGTAATTTTTATTTAAAAAATGGTAATAAATTAATGGGCCGCATTATATTCCACGATTATAAGTGAAAAATTATTCAACCAAGAAAACAATTTTAAAAAGTTTCATTGTCTTGAATCAAGACGAAAAATTTTTGAATCAAGTAAAATTTACTTAAACCAAGAAAAATTTCTTAACTTAAAAATTTTTCTACTCAAATCAAGAAGATGAAGTTCTTCAAAATTATTTACTTGATTCAAGTTAATTCTTTTTTTCTGTGCATGTATTTTATATTTTTTGGTGATAATTCATTTTTACATGCTTTAAGCGCGAGCGCGAAAGTATGCTCTCTGATAAATAAACGCCTAAAAATCAAAATAGGAACGATTCGCTTCATTAAATCGTCCTTTACAGTCATTTATACTGATAAATGACACAATAAATACACTGTTGGTAATAAAAGTGATTGCCAGTGATTGCTTAACACAAACATTTTTTTTTAAATGATTAGTATTTAATATTTCTATATAAAAAATTAATTTTAACGACTTACAGTGTGGACTTACAGTGTGAATTCTCCTGTCTATAAGGAGAAAAAAATATGATTATTTTTTAAGAAATTAATTTTCCGACTTAATTTATTATTTAATTTTCTCACCTAACGGATAGGAAATTGTGAAATTATAATTGCAACTTAATGTGATTTCGGTATTGTTTTTAAATTTTTCATATCAAGTTTTTAAAGGAATTTCGAATAGTTTGTTAGTTCTGTAAATTTGTTCTATTACGCTTTTAATAAAATGATTGTTAATCGATCCTATTATAACAATAGCATTTTTCATATTTATTTCGTAAGTCTCTCAACTATTTATACTGTGATTTAAAATATCAAAAATTTATTAAGCCGAACTTTTTTTTATTTCCACTTTAATCTATAAATTATATAAATATATAAATTATCACTATAATCTATTTTTATTGAAAATTCAATGAACATTAATTATTAGTCTTGCACTTTCGAATTTTCCAAAATTTTTTAAGTAAACCATTACACAGGTAATTAAAAAATCTGTTGTGTAATTTTTATAAGTAATTGTAATAAAATTTATTTTTTATTTCGATAAAAAGTCATTGCCAACAAATACTCAAAATAAAGGATTTAAATTCGTAAAATCTAATAAATTATCATTACAAACTTCATATTTAAGGCGTTAACTCTTGAAGTGTCCAAAAGTTTATTTATTAAATCTAATTTTTTGTGCAGACATGACAGACTAGTTTTGCACCTGGTTAAAATTCTTAGAGTTATGCTTGTGCCCTATGATCAGCAAAAAACTTTTATGACTCAATCAGTTATTGTAAACTAGTTCCCCCTATCACTTGCGGAGCTAACTATCACTTGAGAATAAAGGAACCATAACAAGCTTCAACTATATATTTCACAACTTAATTGCAGCTCGGAACTTTTACGGTCGCAGTGAAAAATATTTAACAAAAATCTTGCGATTTTGAAACTTATGCTTTTTTCTCTCAATTAGCAGTAATGCCTTTATTATGTCAATAATGTCTCGATAAAAATGGACCCACTAACGACCACACACGTAGTAAAAGTTTGATATTTACAGTAGACCAGGACAATTATGATTGCTCAATGACAATACTAATTGTAATTACTATTAGATGTCAGTAATAAGAAAAAATAAGAGAAAGGAAGACTAATATCGCAACGAAATGTGTATCAATTACTGATTACTTTCTTGAATTGTCACGATTTTTATGTCAACGCAGTTGTTTGCTTTATAGTGACTACTAATTACACGTCGATTGTGAAATAATTTATGTTAGTTTTCACGGGTAATATTTGGTAGTTTATCGTAGAATTATTAAAAAAATTTTATAAAACTTAAAATTTATAAATTGTTAGATTTTCGACAAAAATAGAAAATAAAATTATCCCTTAATACACTCGTCACGAAAATTAAGGGATATAAAAAAAATTCTAAATTTTTGGGTAATTTTCAACGAGCTATAACTCCAAGGAAAATAATCGTACAACAAAAAAAAATCCAATTGTAGCTCTAAGTATCTAGTTTTCGAATACGACCATGAAAATTTTAAATAATAATTTATCATGTTTGGGTCTGGAGAAATCCTAAAGAAACTACCAAAAAAAATTAGTAAAACGGTTCACCCTAAAGGCCATCCCTACAACTTCCCGCTAATTCCGTACCTGGGCGCTTAAAATTGAACATATGACGTTTTTGAGATTTTTGAGCTCAAAATATAATTTATGTGATATTTTTAGCTCGCTGAGCTCAAAGAGATAGTATTTCTATGCATTTGAGCTCTTCGAGCTCAAAAGTCTGGTAGGAGTTTCATAGAACACTACTTTTGGAATTTTCAAACCGCAATAACTTTTGAATGGATCAACCGATTTTCACGGCGTTGACGGCATTCGACGCAGTTTCATCAGCCTCATAAAGAATTTTCAGGTTTTAATTGATCGTACCAAAAATTTCGGAGTAAAAATTACTTAAAGTAAAAATTTTTGGAGTAATTATTCGGAGTAAAAAATACTTTTTTCGATTTTCTTTCGTTCACGATATCTCTCGAACGAATTAACCGATTTCGACCAGCTTGGTAGCGATCGACGTGGTTTCTTATTGTCTAGAGTTGATTAGTTTTTGGAATCGATCGGTAGAGCCGTTTAAAAGTTATCGAAAAAAAACCACATTTGAAAAAATTTTTTTTCTTAGTTTTTTTAAGATTTCTCAAAATCTACTGATCCGAATCGGTCTAAATTATACTCAAAATCTAAGTTTGGCCAAGCCCTTTCAAATGATACCAACCGCGATAAAATCGGATGAGCCCTTTAAAAGTTATAAGCGGTTCACACACACACACACACACACACACACACACACACACACACACACACACACACACACACACACACACACACACACACACACACACACACACACACATACAGTCACAGTGACAACCTCGCGGGAGTAGTCAGGGAAGCTTCCTATGACCTTCAAACGTCGAGATCTGATGAAAACTCGATTTTTGCAAAACGGGGTGAAAACAATAACTTCCCGATTTTTGAAAATCTTCGATTTTCTTAGCGGGAAGTTAAAAAATTATTCCAAATTTTTTCTCATCTAAAATAAGGTCTACGGACTTAAAAAATTTTTTTTCCATTGTTTCACTCAAAAGCTCTTTTATTTGCCGCGGAGTGATCGTCATTCAAACAAAAAAAGTTCTTTTTAACTTTTATGATCAATAACTATGGGAATAATGACTTCAAAGGAAATCGAAGGAGGGTTTTGAAAATCATACGAAATTCTCTATAAGATACCGTAAATGGCTATTGACGAAAAAAATTTTTTTCAATTGAAAAATTTGACTGAAAAAAAGACAAAAATTCGCATAGTTAAGAATATTATATTTGAATAAAATGAATGAACGAAGGATATTGTCAATAATTTTTCAACCTTAAAGTGTCCCCTAAAATCCCTGAAAAATTTAAATCACTGCAATTTTTTTTTCATAGTGCCCCGAGACTTCAAATTCTTTGTTTTCGAAAAAATCACCATTATGAGAAATTTTTCGATTCTTATTCATTTTTAACTTCCCGCTAAGAAATTTTCAAAAATCGGTAAATTATTGGTTTTACCCCGTTTTTCGAAAATCGAGTTTTCATCAGATCTCGAAGTTTTGAGGTCCTAGGAAGCTTCCCTGACTATTCCCGCGAGGGTGTCACTATGTCTGTATGTGTGTGTGTGTGTGTGTGTGTGTGTGTGTGTGTGTGTGTGTGTGTTTGTGTGTGTGTAAGTATGTAAACCTCTTATAACTTTTGAACGGTTAAACCGATTTCATCGCGGTTGGTGCCATTAGAAAGGGCTTAGCCAAACTTAGAATTTGAATACAATTTGGACTGATTCGGACCGATGGATTTCGAAAAATCTAAAAAAAACGGTAAAAAAAATTTTTTTCAAAAGTGTTTTTTTTGGAATAACTTTTAAACAGCTTTATCAATCAACTCCAAAAACTAATCAGCTTTTAACATCAAAAAACTACGTCGATTGCCGCTAATCCGGTCAAAATCAGTTGATTCGTTTGAGAGATATCGTGCAGGAAAGAAAACCCATAAATGTGTTTTTTCGGAATTACTCCGAAATTTTTAGTTTGACCAACTGAAACCTAGAAATTCTTCATGAGGCTTAAAAAACTGCGTAGAATGCCGCCAACCGCGTACAAATCGGTTCATTTATTCAAAAGTTATTGCGGTTTGAAAATTCAAACAATAGTTTTCTATGAAACTCCTATCAGAATTTTGAGCTCAAAAGCATAGAAAAGGTATCTTTTTGAGCTTGGAGAGCTCAAAACAATACATAGATTGTATTTTTGAGCTCGAAGTGCTCAAAAACTTCGTAGGTACAATTTTAAGCGCCCAGGTATTAACGGAATTAGCGGGAAGTTGCAGGGATGGCCTTTAGGGTCAACCGTTTTCCTAATTTTTTTTTATGAAAGACATTTTTTTTTCTCAAAAATCTTCATTATTTCTTTATAAATAGTTAGAAAGGATCGGTAGATTTTTTGGAGGAAATGAAATTCTCTATATTAAAAATATTTTAGTATTTTTCGACAAATTGACTCCTTTAAAAATTATTCAGAGTTAAAGTGGAATCGAAACTAACAATTTTTTTTTTATCATTGATTGTTATCTTATTTTTCAAAATTATGAAAAAATATTATTTTTCACTTGATGACGATTGAATAATTGAAATTTCAATACAATTAATCAAAACGAGATATTAATTACTAATATGACTGTTTTAAAATTCTCCAGTCACTTGACACTCATCGTGATAACGAAATTAAACACTGCCCGACAAATTGCGTAAAAGCCATTAATGCGTACATAATACAATATACAATACAGACATAAAATAATCCATTAAATAATGTAATGCAACCGATAAAAGAATATTATGAAGCTAGTAAGTGCGTGACGTGGTTTAGAGGTGAGAAAAAATAATGATTTTATTCTCACGGCCGAAATCCTGATTGTACACACTTATATAGATTACAACATACCAATATTCATATATACACTGAGTATATGGTCACGGGTCGGTCGTTTTACGCGGGCGAGAACCAGCCGTGGATAAAAAGAGGGATAAGACGCTGGTCCACGAGACAAAAGGCGCGTATATGAGAGCCCGAACTGATTGCCGTAGATAGCGCATGAGATTTATTCATACTAGTCCGAGTAACGCGTGTGCCAGCGTACACTTTACTATCTTACATTTAAGTACCACGTAATGTACATCTCATCCGCAATATGTACGACCAGCAATTTTGCTATTCATTTTTATTCATTTATTTTTTAAAACTTGGATTTTTATTATTCCGATCATCCGGCTTCGATCGATTGCATTAAATCAACATTATGATGATAGTTATTGAGTATCATAATAATTATAATATTATCGTGATATTATATCTGTTTGTAGAATTAACTTCATTGCGATGTAAGAAATTAAATTGACATGTACCGTTGTTCTTATTTGTAAATAAAAAAAATTTTATCTGTACCAATCATTCATTTTTTATACCTATTTATAAATTTATTTAATTCGCTACAGTAAGTAATTAATTTCTTTTTTTTTTTTTGTGGCATATATTTCAGTACTCAATATAATTGCTATCAATCTTAGGTATAAAAATTAAAGGTTGCTAGAAAAAACGTCAATTGTAAGTTAAGATTCAAGATTTATAAAACAGTTATATGTGTTCTGTATAAAATTTTCAACTTCCCGCTGAGAAAATTAAAAATTTTCAAAAATCGGGAACACTGATAGAAAAACAATCTTGATTCAAGAAACTTTTTTTTCTTCAAAACTTGAACTCTTGAAACTAGATATATATATATATATATATATAGGGAAAGTGGGTTTCGTAGACCGTCAATCACGCAAAAACTACTGAACATATTGACATGGGACTAGGACCATTCGACGCGGAATGAATTGTAGATGGTTATAGGCTACTTATTTTTCGAATTCCATCAATCCTTCACCATTTTATTCCTATTTAACTTAGATAAACATTTTTCCCGCCCATAAAAACAAAAGACGAGCATTTTTCTTCCATTTATTTATTTTTTTTATCGGCATAAAAGGAAATAATTTTTATTACGTTACTTTTTTGAGAATTTAGTTCCATATATACCTACGCGTGGGCGAATGCGTGGGTGGAAAATATACATATATAACGAAATAGGGTTCCTTTGATAAAAGTTGACGTCAAAACTACTGAAGCTATCGGGATGGGACTGCTACCTTTCGACGCAGAATTTTTCATATATGGTTATAGGCTACTTATTTTTGGATTTTATCAACCCTTTCTCATTTTTTTTACGATTAATTTTTATATACATTTTTTTCCCCGCTAATAAAACAAAAGACTCATTTTTCATTCATTTGTTTTAATACGATTTTCTTTTGTTTTATTACATATTCTTAATATTTGATTGATTTCACGTCATTTAAAAAAAGGTAAAGAAAGAAGCTAATTATGTCTGGTGAACTAAGTGTTGAAAATTTATATTTATATGCTGATCGTATGTTTGGTTATGGTAAAATTGGTTTCAAGAATTAAAATAGTTAGATATCTATGAAATCTACTGAAAATGTTGTTGTTTATCAACTAGTACTTTTGAAACATAAAATTTAGACCCTGTCTATTGAGTTTCAATAACATTTGCTAAAAATTTCCTTGCAACAAACGTCTCTTTACCAACGGGAAAAAAGTCATTGTAAGGTTTCCAAAACTTAACATTATATGTAGTAATTCGGTCAACGAACTTAGAATTTTACATACATGTTATTTTTGCTGATTACATAACTTATAAATTGTTCTTATTACGGGATCGAGGGAATGTTACTGATTAAAATGAATGCATTTTCCAAACACTGGGTATGTAAAAAACATGTTAAGTTTATTTTCTATGAAAAATTGATGTCGCTGAGAAAATTTTTAAATGACAAAAAATTCTTCGCACTTGAAGCTAGACAGACTTCAACTTTACTTATGAGACTTGCAATGACATTAACTAAAACTTTCAATACTCATTTGGAATCTGTGCAAGTCAAAACAATACTCTAATTAAATTTCAAGTCTAGATCAAAAAATGCAATTCTATAAAGCGCCCAGCGAAGCGGGCGGGTAACAACTAGTATATATATATATATATATATATATATATATATATATATACAGCATATATATATAGCAGCATATATATATATATATATATATATATATACAGAGATGTCTTGTAAAGCATTCCGATAAACAAAATAATTCTGAGACGAAAAGTCCTTAGCCATTTTAATCAGACCAGATAATTACATTAATTAAAATAACGTCCTTTGCGTTAGGAGAGAGAGCGCTAGTGTCAAGTCAAGTGCGTTTCAACGAAGACGGTTGCACGTGTGAATGTGTAAAGTAAATATGTGTGACTACGTTAGCTATGAAGCTATAGAAGCTAGTTAGTCATACAGTTAGTTGTGTCTTTGTTTGGCACATACTTTACTGGACACTGGCGCTCTCTCTAACAAATAAAGAGACGTTATTTTTAATTAATAATTAATTATCTATGCGGTTAATTGAAAAATGGCTAAGGACTTTTCGTCTTAGAATTATTTTTTCATCAGATGCTGCTACAATGGCGTCCGTGACTTTGGGACACCCTGTATATATATAGATATATTTCTTTCAACAATTTTGTCTCTTGGTTCAAGATGATAACATTGATTCAAGATGTTACCGACTTGTGTTAAGAATGGCTTTTTTGAGTCATTAATTTACTTATTTCCAAGAAATAATTTTGTTTTGGTATAACAATTGAAAACTATTTAGTTTTGAAATATACTTTGATGAATTATTCTGTTTTTTAAACGATAATGTCATTTTGATTGAAAAACTTAAATGTATCGATTGAAGATAATATAGCTCTTAAGCCAAGAAAATCTAAATCAAGACAAGAAATTCTTAAAGCAAAATATTCATTTATTTTCCAAAATAAATTCTTAGATCAAAAATATCTCTTGAGTCAACATAAATTTTCTATCAGTGAAGCTATTGTTTTACCCCGTTTTCGAAAATCGAGTTTTCATCAGATCTCGACGTTTTGAGGTCCTAGGAAGCTTCCCTGACTATTCCGTGGTGATATCACCGTGTCTGCATGTGTGTATGTGTGTGTGTGTGTGTGTGTGTGTGTGTGTGTGTGTGTGTGTGTGTGTGTGTGTGTGTGTGTGTGTGTGTGTGTGTAAATCTCTCATAACTTTTGAACAGATCATCCGATTCAATCAAAATTAGCGGTGTTCCAAAGAGTTCTTTGTTCTTAGAATTTTGATACTAGTTTACAGAATTTGAGTCGATGAATTTTGAGAAATCTCAAAATAAAATTTCAAAAATTCATTTTTTGAAATATCTTTGAAACGGGTGAACCGATCGATTCCAAAAACTAATCAGCTCTTAACCTTAAAAACCACGTCGTATGCCACCAGCCCGGTCAAAATCGGTTGATTCGTTCGTGAGATATCGTCGAAAAAAATTGAAAAATGTTTTTTATTCAGAATTTCTATGAAATTTTTAGTCTGACTAGTTTGCGCTTAAAGATTCTTCAAAGAAATCAAAAACTGTATTATATACCGTAAACTGCGAGAAAATTGGTTAATTCATTCAAAAGTTATTGCGGTTTCAAAACTCAAAAAATAGTGTTCTATGAAACCTCGAGGAGCTCAAAAGCAAAAACAGCTATTTATTTGAGCTTGGAGAGCTCAAAATTACACAAAAATTATATTTTGAGCTTGAAAAAGCTTAAAAATAAGTGAATTGTTGAGCGCTTAGATATGGAGGTAGCGGGAAGTTGCACACGGAGAAAAAAATTTTGCTATAGGAACTCTATAGTAGTTAGTTAGTTGTAAAAGTTCCAGTAGGTTAACGAATTCTTATGGTTACAATACCGTTTGGCTCCTGCAACTCTACATCGTTGAGCTCTGAGAGCTAAACGTTATTTACCTCTCATAACTCTACAGGATCGTTCTGAGAGACTATAACAAATTTTCGGCAGTCTGTTTAATAATTTTTTACGATTTAGCATTGATAATTTAATAAATAAATGCGGCAGAACGAATTTATATTGCGAACAATAATTGTATATGACAAATAAGAATAGTATTATAATAGAAATAAAATAATAATAGAACTTATATTACAAATAAAAATTATTTGTAAAATAAAAATATGGTCGTCACAAAATTATCTTATTTTCTTAATTATATCAATAAATATTAGACATAAAATCACTACCGTATATGCACAAGAAAAGATAAATAAACAAAACAAATTTTTATTTTGTGTTAAATGGGGTCTTTTAATGTATTCCGATAACTTATTACTTATCACAATATATTCAACTAATACATTAAATTAACAGTCACTGCAAATAAAACTTGAAAAACCATAAACACAAAACTGTTCTAACGAAATTCAATTTGACAAAAAAAAACCTA
This sequence comes from Cotesia glomerata, assembly GCF_020080835.1. Classification (NCBI taxonomy): domain Eukaryota; kingdom Metazoa; phylum Arthropoda; class Insecta; order Hymenoptera; family Braconidae; genus Cotesia; species Cotesia glomerata. Next base: position 6,523,516 of record NC_058163.1, on the reverse strand, counting down.
TTTCCGTAAATAAATAAACTATAAACTTAATTGTCCTCATATATTTTTAATAATATGGATGAGTAACAAAATAATTCTGTTTGTTATTTTAGAAGGTTATGAAATATGTCAGCGCACTCCACTACTGCGCAACGTAGAGCGCTCCCAACTATGGCTGGGTTGGGTCTGGTTTGGCTGGTTTGGCTCTGAGAACAATCCCTTAGAGCTCTGAGAGCTCAACAACATTGAGTTATCAGAACTAAATAACATTTTGTTACTGTAACTCTACAACGAACAGTAAACTGTGTATAGGTGTGGTAACTCTACAGTTAGGTTACCAAAACGAAATTTTTTTTTCCGTGCAGGATGGCCTTTGGGGTCAACCGTTTTCCTAATTTTTTTTTAATTTATCATTATTCTTTTTGTATACAACGAGTAAAACAATTTTGGTGATTCCGTAAAGAATTTTTTTTTATGTGTTTATATATGGCATATATAGCCATATTAGACCATATAGCTTCATATGGTCTAATATGCCTATGTAGGGATTTTGATATTACCTAATATGTTTATGTATCGCCTAATATAAAAATTGGCCGTATCAAGCAATAAATGGTCACAACAGGAAAAATCTGGTTATAAATAATTTGATTTGCCCATATCACGTCTGATATCGTGAGTTATTTGTTATTATTAATTTTCGCTTGATAATAAAAAAGCTAAAAATCAAGAAAGAATTAGATTTGGATTCTTCGTTGCGAATTTGGTTTCCAAACTGCAACCTAATCAGGAAGCCAAGTTAGGTTGAGCCTCACAACTGCGTTATATCCCAAACTTCGGCCTGGTTTGGATTCCTCACTTACTGTAAGTTTGGAATTCGGCATGCCTTACTTGCGCCAAATCACTGCCTCACTGAAATTTCTAGTCGGGAACTTTCAGCCCGCTGCGCTAAACGAAAGTGCCGCTTTCTGCCTTCGTCGAGCAAAAAAATAGTATACACTCCACGGGAAGTAAATAAGAAAGCCTCAGATCACATGTTTGTCAACCTCGGCTTCGACTCGGCCGACAATTACATGTGATCTGAGACATTTCTTACTTTACTTCCTTAGGCGTATAATATACTATTTAATAAGACATGTTAATTAGTTTAAATATCTAAAAAAAAAAAAACAAAAAAAAAAAATTTTAACGGGACTACAAATTTTTTGTGTCAATAAGAAAATTACTTCTGATGAGAAAAAATTTTTCCAATTGCTATAAATTAATTCTATCATTTTATTTTTTTAATTTTACATTCATTGGATACAAATATTAAGTTATTCATAATCTTATAAAAATACTTCAAGACATTATAAACACTCATACCTCCACAAGCTTTCATCAAGATTATCAAAGACCTATGATTAAATAATTCAATCATCTAGGACGTCGGTGAAAGAATAAACTAGCATATACGAGAAAATAATTTAAAAATGACCGATAATGATAACGATCAACAGATAAATCCCAAAGAAATTAGATTATTAGAGTGAGATTGAGAAGTGTGAAGGGTCAAGGAGAAACAAGCCGTGCACACACTAGGGCATTAAAAATAAAGACACCTTCAACTTTGGCGTCGGAGCGTGGATGAAAGTTGTAAAGTTTTGTATTAAGTGCGTACTTGCCACACTGCATAAGACACAACATAACATTGCGTTGTATATATTTATATACTTACACCAGTACAGTGGATATGAATTGTGCTATATGCTGGTCAAAAATACGCCTGGGGCCAGGAGCTGCCCATTGTACCGACTTCCTAATCTAGATCGAATTGTTACTTTTATTATCATTTTGCAGGTAATGCAACCGAGTATTAAGCGTAGAGAAAACAGTACTGTGTACTCTAGCATGTGATATAATGTGCTTTTATTGATACACTAGAAGTCCAATGTTGTATTTTATGTTCTACAATAAACGCACCCGCATAATGATCACTTAAGTGTTGATAGAAGTGTAATACATATGATAAGAAAGGGTTGGGCTGATTTGAGCTTAATAAGAAGATATTGAAAGCAAATGAGGGTTATTTTATAAATTATGAACCTGGAAATCATAACGCGATTTCTAGAAAAAAATTTTAGGATTTTCAAAACATATTTCATATAAATTTTTGAAAGTAAAGAATGCTTCTGTTCTTTTTTGTTAACTTGAAGTTTTATTGTCAATTATTTATGACAAATAATCAGTTATTATTTAAAATTTTCCCAGACAATGATTTCATAACTGTGATTACATTGTATTGTAACTTCAAGATTTATGATGACAATAAATGCACTTAGTGATCTAGTTGCGTATTGTTATAAATTATATATTATTTCAATAAAGTTTAGTGTCAAAATGGTAGAATTTTAGAAGTTAAAAAAATTTTCTTTGAATTCCAGAGAAGTCGTGTGTGGCTTGTTTGTTAGAAAAAAAGAAAAATTAAAAAGTTTAAAGCAATAGATATTTATGTCATAAGGCCTTGAAGTGGCGGTTTTCTGGCAGCAGCAATATTTCGATATGAGCTTAAGGTTTGTGGCGGGATCGAAACGGGCGTAATTTTAACGTCCGAGGCGAAGCCAAGGATAAATTTACGCTCGTTTTCAAACAATCGCGACACATACATTAAAACGAATATCGAGAAAAGTCGTTGTCAAAATCGCCACTAAACGACCAAATGACATATAACATTTTTTATTATTATCGCTCCATAAGTTTAATCAATTATCTTTCTATTAATATTTATTTATGGCGTGGTGGTTATTTTATTAACATTAGGTCCACTTCGTAATAAACTACCAGCAGAGAAATAATTAGCGCCACTCAATAGTAACTAAGTTTAAAATCTCTCTCAATTCCGTCTGGATATACACTGTAAAAAATTTTTTGGACTCGGTGTGGTATAAATGATTCGGTGTAAAAATTTTTAACACGGAAGGTGTGAAAATCGCACTAAGTATAATGTTAAATTTGAACGGTGTGAATCCTAAATTTTACACCATCAAGCGTGTAAATGTATTTCCTGAAAATTTCTCATTAATTAATTTGATTGTTTAGTTTCAGAGTTGTACGAAATTAGATTATAAATATAAACATGTAGCAATAAATATTTAAAAGTATGTTTTTTTTTATATTTATATAGCATATGTAGTATGCTATTTTACGGAGCAAAATCATTCCAACGTAAATCTTAATATCACTTTTTTGAACATGACAATTAACAATTGCAATCTTTATTTTGGATCTTATTTAAATATTTTTTCTTGTAGAATTATTATAACTTTAAATTAAGTTATTTGTTTGTATTAAATAATCTATTTGGATTTCATAACATTTGAAATTAAATCTAATTGTAAATCTTTAATTAGTTAAGTAATCTTGTAACCTATGTAAACCAATGTAATTTAAATATTGATGGCTTTGAGGGAGCTTAGGTTCCAGAGCCAAATAAATTTTTTATCTATCTATCTATCTATCTATCATTGGAAAGTTTGCAACAAGAATGTTAATATTCAAGTTGTTAAAAATTTATCTAATATTTATTAGAGTTTTATGAAATTAAATTAATATTTATTTAAATATTAAAAATAAACAAATAATTAAAATTATTTTTTTATTAAACCGAACAAATAAGATGTTATGATAATAAAAATATCCGAAGAAAAAAATATTATTATTTGTTAATTTCAAGCAAAGCTTTAAATGATAAAACGATTATTAGTAAAATTATTTAAGTTTCATTATTCATCCTTTAACAAATTATACTCATTCTAACTTGACATTTTATTTTTTATCAAACCTCTTATCTTTCAGTAAAATACTTCCCAAATAATTAAGTAATTCTTGTAAAAAAAAACCATCACGGGAGGTCTACGTAGTTGTATTTGACGGTAACAATTATGACCGGGCTTGTGTCCGTCATTTGCACAACAAACGTATTGAAAAAAAATTTGTGACGTCACTTACCGTCACAAAACGGTACTTATGACGGTCTCATTACATAAAATCAAAATACCGGTAAATGCACATCTCTACACCCAGCGCTTAAAAGTTGAAAAAATATTTTTTTGCGCTCTAAGGGTATATTTGTTTGTCAATTTTTATAGATTGAAAACAGTAATGGTCACTATAGTAGTGTGCAAAAAAAAAGTATTCGGAGTGCATAAATGAATAAATAAATATAAATCATATTTAATATAATCCAGAAAATATTTCAGTAGATAAAAAATATCCTAGTAAAATTTAATCGTAATCGGTATCGTAGATCGTTGTCAATGTCATGTCGAAGCTTGTCGGCTTATAATGTGCACGATCGAACAAACTTGCCCTTGATTTTACCTTCCGTATTATAGCATCGATACCGCAACAAAACAAGATAAATGTTCAGGTGTTCCAAGTCTGCATCCCAGTTATATTTTCTCTGTTTTTGATCCCCAATTTTTTTTTTTTTTTTTTTGTTTATTGATCATCAGAGAACTGGAACACGACTAACAAGTGGAACGATGGATCAATTCGTCGTGATTCAACGATATTTTGTAGACTGATCATTGAGCCTGTATCGGACCCTCGTTACTTTCCGCGACAAGGTCTTGACTTTCTTAATTTGATGACGTTGCTGTTTAGCTTTTTGTTTCGTACAAGATCAATGATTTGTTATGATTACAATAATGATCATCAGAATTACTTCTAATCATGTAATAATTTAATAATAAATAATAATTAAAAATATGTAGGTAATTTTTTAGTAACAATAAATGTGTGCATATGTATAAACAATTTAGCCACTATATTTTACCGTAAAGTGTTGACGTCCGATCAGATTCCGTCAGCCATAAATTCATATAAAGCGAAAGACCTAACGCGCGTGTCCAGTGCAATATCAACCAACACAACGATACTTAAATGTTAAGCTTTATTTTTTGCTTAGATTATTATACCGTACAGAGTATGTTAAGTTAGACTACATATAACATTAAACTGATTCGTGAGTTCACGCGGTACATTACCGATTGCGTAACACGTGTGTACATATAACACCGGGGCACGAGACGCGCCGACAAATAGTACCGATAATATGTGGTTAGAATAATAATTAACCGGATCAGATTAATATTTGTTAGATCGACTCTTTTACCGTCGTATATATAATGTATATAGATATCTGTATGCATACAAATATAGGTAAATGCATATAAGTATATTTAAGCGGATCGGTATCAAATATAAGTGGCAAATAGTAAATGTATATTATTCATTATTCACGTTCGTGATTTGTCAGGGATATTAATCGCATTCCAATGATTTACGGTTTTAACACTCTTTTTAAATAGTGTTAATACTCATTTTTTGTCATAGTGGATTTTTTCACTTAATTTGAAAAGTAAGTCGGGCAATTGATCAGCAATCTACACAGCAAAAAATTTTGTGTCATTGCGTCAAAAAATTCAGTGTTAAAAATTTTTGTGTTAAATATTTAACACTTTTATGTATAAATTTAATATTTATTCTGTTAAATCAGCACAAAAAAGTGTTAAACATTTAACATAAAAATTTTTAACACAAAATTTTTTGACGCAATGACCCAAAATTTTTTACTGTGTACACTGATAGAAAATTTATGTTGACTCAAGAGATAGTTTCTTGATCTAAGAATTTATTTTAGAAGACAAATGTTTATTTTGCTTTAAGAATTTCTTGTCTTGATTTAGATTTTCTTGGCTTAAGAGCTATATTATCTTCAATCGATACATTTAAGTTTTTTAATCAAAATAACATTATCGTTTAAAAAACTTAAAATAATTCATCAAAGTATACTTCAAAAACTAAATAGTCTTTAACTGTTATACCAAAAAAAAGTTATTTCTTGGAAATAAGTAAATTAATGACTCAAAAAAAAGCCATTCTTAACGCGTCGGTAACATCTTGAATCAATGTTATCGCCTATCTTGAACCAAGAGACAAAAATTCTTGAAAGAAATATATCTATATCTAGTTTCAAGAGTTCAAGTTTTGAAGAAAAAAAGTTTCTTGAATCAAGATTGTTTTTTTATCAGTGTAGAAAACATTCATTTTGAAAAATTTTATGTATCAAATTGATATTTTTCTATCTACGTCATCATCTTTGAGTTTTTAACATCGTGAAATTAATTTTGTTGATTTTTTATTAGGAAAATGATAATGTGTGTTCGTTCCTCGGCGTCTTCAGTAGTAGACGTATAAAAAGTCGGAAATGAAGATTTCAGACAACTACAAAATTTTTACATTAGTACGCGAAAAAAAATCGTTGTAAAAATTATAATTGTAACATCGTAATCCAGAATCAGACTTTCAATAGGGTCATTTTGATAAAAATTCGGATATTTATTACTTTTATAGGCATTTTTATGATGTCACATCGTGAATTTTAAAATTTACACTGAGAGAAAAAATTTCTTTGGAAAAATAGGTGTTGTTGTGACCAAAAACTAATTTGTCGAACGTTTTCAACGATTTTATTTCTTAGCTGAAAAAATCGAAATTTTTCTCACAGTTAACTTTCTTGCTGAAAAAAATTTTTTTCAACTTAGAAAAAAAAATTTGTGAATTCTTATGCAAAATTGTCTTTTCCCAAATCTGGAAAACTTTTTTTCAGCAAAAAAGTTACAGTGAAAAAAATATTGATTTCTTCAGCTTTAAAATAAAATTTTTAATAGATTAATTTCTTATTACAACAATGCTCATTTTTTTCAAAAGAAATTTTATTACTTGGAGTAAAATATTATATCAAAAGAACCGTATTGAAAGTTTGATTCTGTATTACGATGTTAAACTTATAATTTTTCCTACAATTTTTTGCCCGTGTATTTTACATGAAACCATAGTGTTTATTCTTTGGTTGAAGAATATCTTAATAAATAATGCGCCTTTATAAATTCCATTATTCTCGATCATTTTTATCAATTCTCAACCTATAAAAAGATTATTTCTTTATTTTCTAAGCTCTCTGTTAAACTGTTACGAACAAATAAACTTTTTATCGAAAACAAAATAATCGCCTTCAGTAATCAAAATTTTAATAACTATTTTTTACAATTACTTAAAAAGAACAAAAAACATCAAGTAGTTAACTTAAAAAAATTTTAGAATGAGTTAATTTGATCGACTAATTTCGAAATTTTCATTACACTGACAAAACAGTTTCATGAGAGGTTCAATACGCATAATTTAAAATGTGGTTTTCTCATTCTTTTCTTCTTAAGTCTTCCTGAAGACCCTATGCTGTATCAAAACACACTCATCAGAATATGCAAAAACTTTTTTCTAATAATGGAAATCATATGCTGCAAAACTCGTTGCTTAAGTTTTGATCCCATCAAAAAAATAAATGCTGCCAAAAATCCTAGAATGGGACGTGATAGGATTATAAAACAATTTATAAAGTTTATTTTCACCTAAAAATCATAAATCCTCAGCAGAAGACACTCAACGCTTTCTTAGTTAGCTTGCAAAAGTCAATAAATAACAAAAATTTCGATGGTACTTATATAACAGTCGTACATTCTCGTATTTTAACACCCGAGATTTATATTTATACTCAACTTGAAAGCATATAAACACAGAGGGCTGAGAATAAAAAACAAAACAAGTTACTTCGTAGTTGTGTTGTACAAAACAAGGCACCGTATCGTAGCGTGTGCTTGGAACCCAATATTTTCTCGTCATATTAAAGCACTGTTGGTCAGATAGGCGGCCATTATTCTTCATCTTACGACACGCACCGGCCTCAATACACCTCGGGGCCCACCTCAGGGGTTATGTGTTATGTGTTCTGCACGCGCCACTGATACACCACGAATTTACCTTCAACACTTTCTGCTTCTTGTCTTGCATTGTTATTTTTTATTTATCGTTACATACAATTTATTTTATTTTTATATCATTTATTACTCCTTCTCTTTCTTCCTCTGTCCCAGCAGGCTTTGGATTATGCATCATATCATGCATTTGGAACCGTACTCTTTTTTCCATCTGATTGCGGTTATTATTGGTCATTGATTATCGATCATAGGTAGTTACAGGTAAATTATCTTTCGAACCGTGAGAGATTTTGTGCGGTATGTTATTAAATATCACAAACAAATTTTCCATATTTTTATTTGAATATTGATATAAATTTTTATTTTAATGTTTTATTTATTGACATTTATTAAAATTTTTAATTTATTGCTCAATGTAAGCCGCTAAGATTGAATAACCGTTTATTTAGGGCAATTTATTATTTTAAAAATGTGAATATGTATATATAATATATAAATTTAATTATCGAGCCTACGTCATGGTTGATAGAACACCCGTATTCTGATTCAGATATTGCCCGGCATACTTAAATTGAAACAATCACTTTTACGCGAAAGTATTAAAATAATTCTAGGAAGTAAACTATCTATCGTAGACGTATAAATATCTATGTTAAATAAATTGTTTAATATGATAAAACCGATTGGAATTTTATTTTAATGAGATCAGGGTCGTTAAATAAAACTTAAGCTTATACAAACTAGCGTTTAGCGCCTTCTGTATGAATAATAAGTTTAATAATTTCTCATAGATGCACAGAAAAATAAATTAACTTCTTTTTTTTATTGGTGTCTAAATTCTTGCTTAAAATCTATTTATACTTGGTTTCCTTGTGGAGAAATTTCTCTGAAATAACTTAAAAAAATTTTAATAAGTACAAATAATAATTCATAAAGTTTTTTATTTTCTTAAAAAGTCCGAAAAAGTCTTCATTCGACTTAAAAAGTCAGATTTTTTGCAAGATTTGGGACTCTTCCAGAAAAGAGTTATATAAAGATATTAAAACTTCTTGTAAGAATCCTTGTGGAGATAATTCTTTGAAAAACTCTTGAAAAGTCAAATTTTCCCTGTAATTTGGGACTTTCCCAAAGAGTTATTAAAAGTTGATATGATTTATTCAGTTTTACAAGAAAAGAAAAAATATTTCTTTTTAAAAAATTTACTTATCAGAATTGGAGAAAATTGAAAATTAACCTTTAAAAAAAATCAATGCTTATTTTGTAAAAATTTTTTTAAAATAATATTTTCATCACGGAAATACTTCGATGCGCTCGAATCATTCATAGTTGAGCAAGTCAAAACATCAACGGCAAATGAAGTGCACTTGTTGTTGGAAACAGATACTACTCAAAGAGTAAATCCAATCGGTATTTAATTTGGATTATGAAATATTTAATTTAACTTTCTAGGTAGGAAAGAATTTTCTAACCACACGCCATCTGCAAGAATTAATTGATACTAAAGATATTTTAGTCCACGAATTTACAGTTAGAATCTTTGAGTATTCTTAGTTTCTAATAGATGGCGTATGTTTAGAAAATTTTTTCCTATCTAGAAAGTTGACTTAAATATTTGATAGTCGAAATTGCGTAAACATAATAATGATTTTACATTTTTTTCGGCTTAGTCTAAATACGACATTGAAATTAATGCCAAAGCAGCAGAAGAATTTAGCACAAATGCACGGCTTGAACGGTCCTTCCCTGAAATGCGGTATCAGTTCAACGTCTATGGACCATCGGGAGATCTTCCCAGCGGTTCCATTGTAAATCTCGAGATGTTCATCACGCCAATTTTTCCGTCTTCAACATAAATATATTAAGGTACAAAAAAAATAAAGATAATTATAAAAATAAAAACATTATTTTCAGTTTGCATTAATATTTTAATTCAGTATTTATATTTTCAAATTCTCCATACCAACGACACTGTAATTAATTTAAAGAGTAAATTAAGGTAGTTCCAGCATAGAACCACTTTTCGACAGATTCGGCTGAAATTTTTTTTACGGATTTAGAATAGCTTTATTTATAAATTCCTGAAATTTTATAATTTTTGACCGTTTAGTTCGTAAGATATTTAAAGATAAAGTTCGCGATTTTGAGGGTCATGTCCCATTTAAAGTATGATAATAGATATAATAATTTTAAAAAAATAATTTTTGATCCATTTCTAACCTGCTCATTGCATGCTGGAACTACGTTAAATCCAATTAGTATGTAATTTGGACTATCAAATATTTAAGTCAACTTTCTAGGTAAGAAATAATTTTCCTATAGGAAAAAAATTTTCTAAACATACGACATCTATTAGAAACTAAGAATACTCAAAGATTCTAACTGTAAATTCAGCAAATTCGTGGACTAAAATATGTTTAGTATCAATTAATTCTAGCAGATGGCGTGTGGTTAGAAAATTCTTTCCTACCTAGAAAGTTGACTTAAATATTTGATAGTCCAAATTAAATACTGATTAGATTTACTCTTTGAGTAGTATCTGTTTCCAACAGCAAGTGCATTTAGTTTGCTGTTGATGTTTTGACTTGCTCAACTATGAGTGATTCGATGTGCATCGAAGTATATTCATGATGAAAATATTATTTTAAGAAAAAATTTTTACAAATCATGCATTAATTTTTAACTTCCCGCTAAGAAAATCGAAGATTTTCAAAAATCGGGAAGTTATTGTTTTCACCCCGTTTTGCAAAACTCGAGTTTTCATCAGATCTCGACGTTTGAAGGTCACAGGAAGCTTCCCTGACTATCCCCGCGAGGTTTTCACGGTGTCTGTAAGTATGTGTGTGTGTGTGTGTGTGTGTGTGTGTGTGTGTGTGTGTGTGTGTGTGTGTGTGTGTGTGTGTGTGTGTGTGAAAGTATGTGAACCGCTTATAACTTTTGAACGGCTTGACCGATTTCATCGCGGTTGGTGCCATTCGAAAGGACTTGACCAAACTTAGATTTTGAAAACTATTTGGACCGATTCAGATCAATAGATTTTGAGAAATCGTAAAAAAACTGAAAAAAAAATTTTTTTCAAATGTGATTTTTTTGGAATAACTTTTAAACGGCTTAAAGGTTCAATTCCAAAAACTAATCAGCTCTTAACCTCAAAAAACTACGTTGATCGCCACCAGTCCGGTCAAAATCGGTTGATTCGTTCGAGAGATATCGTGAACGAAAGAAAACTGAAAACAGTGTTTTTTCGGAATAACTCCAAAATTCCTAGCGCGATCAATTCAAAATTTGAGATTCTTTGTCAGGCTTAAAAAACTGCGTCGAATGCTTCTAACCGCGTAAAAATCGGTTTATTCATTCAAAAGTTATTGCGGTTTAAAAATTCAAAAAATAGTGTCTTATCAAATCTCTATCAGACTTTTGAGCTCGAAGAGCTTTAAAGCATAGGAAAGCAATCTCTTTGAGCTCGGAGAGCTCAAAATAACCCATAAATTGTATTTTTGAGTTCGAAGAGCTCAAAAACGTCATTGGTGCAATTTTAAGCGCCTAAGTATGGAATTAGCGGGAAGTTGCAGGGATGGCCTTCAGGGTCAACCGTTTTCCTAATTTTTTTTTATAGTTTCATTTTCAATTTTCTCCAATTTTGATAAGTAAATTTTTGAAAAGAAATATTTTCATCTTGTCCTGTAAAACTGAATAAGTCTTATCAACTTCTAATAGCTCTTTGGGAAAGTCCTAAATTGCAGGGAAAATTTGACTTTTGAGGAGTCTTGCAGAGTTTTGAAGACTTATTAAGTATTTTATTTACTTAGTTAGGGATGTCAAGACTTTTGAAAAGTCTTATTCAGAGTTGAAAAGACTTTTCAAGAGTTTTTTCAGAAAATTATTTCCACAAAGATTTTTTTCAATTAAAAGATGTAAATATTTTGAAGACCGAAATTTTAAAAAAATTATTTACTCGAACTAAGTAATTTTATTTTGTATGGTGTATTGGTAAAATAAATAAAATAAACACAGTAAATCGCATGAATGAAAGCATGATCTTCGATACAATAGTGTTACTTTCACCGTACGTATTATCGCTTACGCAAAATTTTAATAAATAGTGGGTTATGTAATTGATTCTTTATTGTTTTTGTTAGTCGAGGATAAAATATTATTTTAATTTAAAATATTCTTCCATTGAGTGGTTGGATGATTTATAAGAAGTCATTTGTGGTATGTAAGGACAATTATTATTTTAGGGAGTAATAAATTTAAAAAGCTTGTTATATTGATATTAAGTTTATATGGAAAACAAATTGGCCGCCTTGAGCAAAAATCAATTGGGCGCTTTGGCTCTTCATGGTTGTGATGAAAATATGGGGTGCATTTTTATTTGTTGTATAAGAAAGGTTTAGGAGTGATAATTAGGCGGTCAATAGTTGGTGAAAGATTTTTACTAGTGACATTGACTGTCGTTATTAGTGGTTTGGGTGATAAAAAGCGTTAAGACAGTTTAAAAAAAAAATTTTATTCGAGAAATTTTGTAAAATTGTTTAAAAAAAGTTACGACTATTTGTCAAAATAATATTTTTTATTAAATTATTGGTAATTGGTTATTCATAAATTTCTATCAGACATGCTAAATTATTATAAATAAATTTTTTCCTTCAAAAATCTGTCAGAAATTTTCTAATAATTTCTTAAAAATTTTTGCATGGTTCTACACTGATAGAAGGATTTAGTTCTATTTAACAAGATTTGGTAATAGATACTAAATGATTTAGTAACAAACCTTTCACTACCAAATATTTAGTAATAGGTACTAAATAATTTATTAAAACCCATTTAGTTCCACCAAATAAATATTTAGTAGTATTTAACAAATGGTTTATTGTTGCTACTCAATAAATCGTTTATTGGTATCAAAGAAATTAATTTTTTAACTAATTTTAGTGTGTAACCCAACTTTTTAACTTAAAATAAATCAAAATAATCAAAATAAATAATCTTAAGTCGAAATATAAGGTATTATAAAGAAAAGAATCTCATTAAATTATATTTTTTTGATTGAGACATTTATAAAATTTAAAATTAAACAAGTTTTCAGCATATCAATAGTAGACAAATTGAAAAATGTAAACTAAAGTCCACTAAGAAAAGACATAAATAGAAGCCATTTATTGGGAGTATGTGTTCTTTCAAAGGGAAGATAAATCTTCCAAAATCGAGGTGAATAAAATAATCTAAGTCAGTGAATAGGTTATGTATCACATGAACATTGGAATTAAAGCATAGCCTTCTACCGACAATACCCCATAGAGGAAAGTACCACGGGGCCTAGCTTGGCCCAAGCTTGGCCCAACTATGTAAAAGTCTGGGCCAAGCTTGTAAGCCAGGCTTGGCTCAGTCTGGGATGATAACGATGGGCCAAGCCTGGTTACCAGGACTGGCCCATACCTGGTTACCAGGGCTGAGCCATAGTTAATTTTCAAGTCTGGCCCACGCCATTTGATAAAAATGATAAAAAAGAATTATTGGGATGTTATTTTTTTATTTTATTTTGTAAGTAAAGTAAATTCGAACCTAACTGTTGCTAATTATAGAAATAAAGTGAAAATCGTATCCGTTCTAACCGAGATTCGAACCCGAGCCGCGCGCTTGCCAGACTGATAACTAACCCTTACACCGTACGACCGATAAGTTGATGCACATCTCATTATTCTGATAAGCTAAATCTATATGGTGACAAAGTGTGGTGGTTTATAATTTATATAATTTATTTTATTTAATATTTTGTTTCGATGAAAATTAACTATTTTTTACAAATGTTTATTATAGTTAAAAAAATGCAAGAGTCAAGTTCTTATATTACTTTAAACTTTGTACATCGTTCTGTATATTTTTAATATCTTATGATAAATTTTTATGTTTAAAATTATCAATATTAAAAATTCAACTGTAAATTATTATATTTTAATTTTTTTAAGACTATATCAATTTTGACGATATGCAATTGTCTTGGTTAAATAATAAATTTTAAATTTTAGAATTTGTTAGCAAATATTCGTTAAACAATAAATATTTACTGTATAAAATTCTATTACTTAATGATTTATTAAATTTGAATTTCCCATTGAATGGCTAAGGTTAGGTTACCCAATTCTGGCTCAAGTCTGGGTTGCCATTCAACGCCCATGGCTACAAAGAAAAAAAAATTTACTTAAATCAAGTAAATAATTTTTAAGAATTTCATCTTCTTGATTTGAGTAGAAAAATTCTTAAACTAAGAAATTTTTCTCGATTTAAGTAAATTTTATTTAATTAAAGAATTTTTCGTTTTGATTGAAGACAATTAAACTCTTCAAAGTTATTTTCTTGGTTCAAGAATTTTTTTCTTGAATCAAGTTAATTTTTTTTCAGTGTAGGTTTCCCAATCTTGGCTAACTCTTGGGTAATCATTGTGGCCGTGACTGAGTGACCCAGTTCTGGCCCAGGCTCGGGTAATAATTGGGCCGACCAAGGCTTGGTTGCCCAGTTTTGGCCCAAGCTTGGGTCACCAATGAATCGCCAAGGCTAGGTTAGCCAGTCTTGGCACAAGGTTGGATAATCATTGGCATGGTCGAGGCTGGGTTAACCAGTCTTGGCCCACGTTTTGGTCGCCAATGAATGGCCAAGGCTAGGTTAGCCAGTCTTGGCCCAAGGTTGGATAATCATTGGCATGGTCGAGGCTGGGTTAACCAGTCTCGGCCCACGCTTGGGTCGCCAATGAATGGCCAAGGCTGGGTTAGCCAGTCTTGGCCCAAGGTTGGATAATCATTGGCATGGCCAAGGCTGGGTTAAACAGCCTGGCTCACGCATGGGCTAATACAGGTACGCCGAAGCTAGGTTTCCCAGTACTGGCCCAAGCCTGGCCCCTTTGTCAACTCTGGGGGTTTCCTGCATGGGACTTATCAAAGAAATACTTAGTATCTGTTACTAAATATTATTTGGTGGAAATAAATATTTATTTCTATGTAATAAGGCTTTGTTCATATAAAGAAATCATTTGTTAAACTGTAACAAATAATATTGATGGGTACAAAATATTTGTTTCTCCCAAATAAATAAATAAAAATTTTGTTACTAAATCAGCTTAGTACTCCGAACAAAATCCTTCTATCAGTGTATGTCGATTATTTATGCTCAATCAAAAACAATAACTCATTATTACATTTACCCATAACGTTCCACTTTGCCCCAGGTTCTTCTACCCGAGAATTCTCAGCGATCACATTCCACAAGTAAGACTCCTAATCTCATAAATTTCTATTTATAATCATGAATGTAAACAATTATTCAATACCAAACCAATAAATACCGTTGATGTAATACATAACAAGTGTAAATGATCTTATCTCAAGCAATTTAATTTATAAAAAATCAATTGAATGAATACGTTTTCACAATTAGATATAATACACATACAACTGTATGAGAAAGGGAAAAAAATTATTAATTTCCGGTAATCCGTTGATTCTTTTTTTTTCAACTATAATGTATATAATATATAATATCATTATATTATAAATCGAAATATTTTTACACGTTGTATTACACTAATCCACATTAACTAAAGGTCAGTAATTTGATTTTATCAAGAATTTCTTAAAGTTACAATATCACAGTTTGTTTTCCCATAGCCTATCTCTGTGGACTTATAAATATTTTAAAAGTAACTTATTTAGATTTTTATTAATACAATTAGTAATTGCAAATGCGAGAAAAAGATTGGCGGCAGCTTAGTAAAGCCGCTTGCTGTGTGTATACACCGTTTGCTGTGTGTAGACACCGAGTTTTGCCGTTGATGTCAGCTATTATATCCGCGAACTCTCGGTAATTTATTCAATTACCGATCGACTTTTCTGATAGCGGGTGATATACCCTCATGACTGCTTTGGACGAAAGCTATCCGATAGTTCACCATAACGATAATAATAACAATAAGACAACAAATGAGAGCGTAAGAGCAATTTGACACAATCTATTAAGTTTCTGCGTAAACCATGGTGATTTGCTAGGGTATACTTAAGCCTCAGATGCACATTTATCGCAAATTACTTATAAATTACCTCTTTTTTACACACTGTGGACGATAGTAATTAATATTCACTTGATTGGCTGATTATTTTCACAATCAAGTTATACGCTCCCCGAGAAAAAATATTTTTTTTTTTTTTAATTTGTTTAAAGTCGCATAAACTACTAAGGTCATGAGCGACTACGGTAGGGGGTAAACTTTTGAGATTGGAACTCGTTTTATTTTTTGGGCTGAGCAGAATAATACACTTAAATATTGAAAATATTCAATGGTGGACGCCGGACTCGAACCTGGTCCAATGCTTTGGTAAGCAAGGGCCGGATCCAATAGGGCTACTGCGTGCCTTTTTAAAAAATATTTATATATAATTATATATATTTATATATAAATTGGTTATATATGATTATAAATGAAAAATGGCCAAATATAATCATATATAATTATGTATAATTATATACAACTATATATAATTATATATAACAATATTTAATTACATATTTATTACATCTAATTAATTATTGGGTTAATTTTATGGATAGAGTATTTAATATGGTCCTACGCAATTCTCTGTAACCAATTAAAATGCAAAAAAAAATATCTAGATATAATTTTACAGCTATAACACCAACGGTCACCCATCCAACTATTAATCCTGCTCAATGCTGCTTAACTTTGGTGATCTCCGTGCGTCTTGAAGTTTCTATCTGCTATGCTGCTGTCTTGGATGATAATGATTCTATGATCTACATAATGTATCATATGAGTTTATCATAAATATAATATAAAAATTGATTTAATAATATATTTGGATAGTCATAATTCATAATTTATTTATTTTACCGAATCTCATTATAATATAACACTTATTTAAATAATAAAATAAATAATGATTTTACTATTAGGTAGTAGCAGAGCAGACCAAAATATCTCATTGGAAATGTAACAAATTTTGTTTTTCAGAATTATTCAAACGTAATTATAAACATCATTTTACATTTTTTATGATTAGCAAAAAAAAATTTTTTTCAAAGAAAAAATTTTTATATATGTTAATTATATATAAGCATATATAATTATATATAAGTATACAGGGTGTCCCAGAAGTAACGGACGCCATTGTAGCATCTGATGAAAAAAATAATTCTGAGACGAAAAGTCCTTAGCCATTTTTTAATTAACCTCATAGATAATTAATTATTAATTAAAAATAACGTCTCTTTATTTGTTAGAGAAAGAGCGCCAGTGTCCAGTAAAGTACGTGCCAAACAAAGACACAACTAACTGTATGACTAACTAGCTTCTATAGCTAACGTAGTCACTCATATTTACTTACACATTCACACGTGCAAGCGTCTTCGTTTTGAACGCACTTGACTGGACACTAGTGCTCTCTCTCTAACGCATAAAAAGACGTTATTTTAATTAATAATTAATTATCTATACGTCTGATTGAAAAATAGCTAAGGAATTTTCGTCTCAGAATTATTTTGTTTATCAGATGCTACAATGGCGTCCGTTACTTCTGGGACACCCTGTATAGGCTACCCCTCTTTACATCTCAGAAATAACGTCTCAAGACAATAACATCTCAGACATAAGTATCTTGGTGCAATTTTGAATTTGTGTGCTGATTTTATGCTCGAAAATAGGCCAACAAACGCGCGTAATCGTATTGCGCCCTTTTAACATGGTTTTTGGGTGTGTTGATGCTCGAAAATATAGGCCAACACAGACGAAATATTATTGTCTGAGATATGATTGCAGAGATGTATTTGCCAAGACATTATAGACTGAGAAATATATATATAATATATATAATCATACATGATTATATATGGAATTGTATATGAGGTCGTATATAATTATATATGACTATATATGGAGCAATATACAGCCATGCAAGATTATATATAGTCATAATTTCTCAGTCTATAATGTCTTGGCAAATATATCTCGGCAATCATATCTCAGACAATAATATTTCGTCTGTGTTGGCCTATATTTTCGAGCATCAACACACCCAAAAACCATGTTAAAAGAGCGCAACACGATTACGCGCGTTTGTTGGGCTATTTTCGAGCATAAAATCAGCACACAAATTCAAAATTGCACCAAGACATTTATGTCTGAGATGTTATTGTCTTGAGACGTTATTTCTGAGATGTAAAGAGGGGTAGCCGATTATATATGATTGTATATAATTATGTATATGATTCCATACATAATCGTATATGATTATATACAATTATATATGATTTTATAGAAAAATTTTTTCTCGGGTCACTGCCTGCAATCCTAAATTAATCAAAGTTTCTGGAATTATCCAATAGATGGCGTAGAAGTTATAAATTTTTTCTATTTAGAAGACGTAGCCAATATGTTTTCTAATAGTCTAGTCAACAAGTTCAAAAACGTGAAAAATAGAGATAAAGGTCCTAAAAATATGAGCGATGGCTCATTCGATTCGGAATCACCTCTAGAAAAATGTTTTTGAAGGATTTTGGTGCAGGTAAAAAATTGCAATTGTTATTAACAAAATAAGATGGAAAAAAAACGATATTTCGTTTTTTGTTAATAACTCGAAAAATATTAATATTTAAGCAATTTTGAAAAAAGCCCGTTAAAGAGGAGAAAATTTCCAAGAAAAAAGTCCGTACTCCCGGAACTCTATCTCCATTATTTATAATTTTAATTTGACGTTGAAAATAGGGCTCCGCGCGGCTGTTACGGCATGCGCGCGCCGCCGCTAAAGAGAGCTCAGCAATAAAAATAATTTTTTTATAACATAAAATGTGATTTTAAAAATTTGAAAAAATTCTAGTATCTTCTTAACACTTGAAAGAATCGAGCCGCGAAGAAAAAAAAGTTTAATCACCATTTTTGAAAAGTTATCTAATTGTTAACTAACAAATTTTTTCCCAATCTCCGTTGGCATAAACAATGGGATAAAAGGTATAAATAATTGGCCTATAAATTTTAAACTTCGTGGAGCCCTTTTGATATATATACTTTATAAGATCCTGCGATAAATTTTCATTAAAGTTTATTAATTTGTTAATTATGATTTTTTATAACTATTGAAAAATTAAAAATCTAAAAAGTTGATAAAAATTTTTTTTCAACTAATATTTAGCTATGCCTGTTTTCACATTAAGCAATGGCAGTAATTAATATAGGTTATGAATTTTTACGTAATTTGTTTATAAAATTGTTTTAAACAAATAGAGAAATTCAATATTTTTGAAAAATTTTTTTGCTATTTGGTTGTCCACAAAAATTATGATTTTTAAAAAAAAATTTTTCTTAATTTTAATTTTTAATTGTTTAAAACGATTTTTTCATATTTCGATTGTTTAAACAATTAGTTAAGAAAAAATTTTGCTTTTAAAAATCATAATTTACACTTTTAAATAGTTTGGCAAAAAAAAAATTTTTTTTATTAATTATTTAATTGTTTATTAGTTTAACAATTTGTTATAAACAAATATTGACCAACGTTATATTTTTTCTGAAGCAGAAAAAATTATAAAAACAGCCATATATAAAAAAGTTCCAAAAAAAATTTTCTTTTATTTATTATAATTAATTTTAATATCATACGGTACGGTAATTATCGCCACTACTTGATTTGTCAATTAAAAAATTGATATATCTTTTAAACTATCAGAGATACGATAAAGGACATTCAAGTCTTTTTTATAGAGAATGAATTTTTCTTTCAGATGGATCTAAGATCAAGTTCGTATCTATTGTTTATTAGCTATTACATGCATTTGTTTATAAAAATTCTGTATTTTTTTGACTTTTTCGTATCTTTTGTGATCTTTAACTTGTTAAATTATGCAGATACAGCAAAAAACCTTCAAACAATTTTGTTATTGCGATTCAACTGTTGATTGTCATAAAGCTATCGAAAAAGGTCTGAAAAGTTTGGCAAAAATGGTTGGAGCTAATGCGGACTCATATAAGTTCAGTAGGAAGGATTGTGTGAGAACTCTTGTAAAGACAACACCACTTTGTATAATAGACGAAGAACCAATCACGGTCAATACTACACTTTTGTTTCAACGCATTGTAGCATCAATGATTAATAACAAAGACATTGTAAAAACAGCTTTACTTCACGAACTTGCTCCGTTCCCTATGAGCTTATTTAATGATAAAGGCTTAATGAGAGAAAGTAATAAGTCTGAGTTGTATAAATCTCTTCAGTCTACAAAATTCTTTAAACCAGACCCTTCTGAGTACAATTACGTCATCGATGGTGGATTTCTCTTACATAAAGTTACTTGGCGTAAGGATGGAACATTTCAAAAAGTCTTTGAGGATTATTCAGCATACGTTTGCAATCATTACTCTGCGAATGCTACAATTGTTTTTGATGGTTATAACATCGACAACTTTGGGGTCAAATCTTATGAGCGCTACAGACGAGTACGAAATAAAATTTCTCCAGAGGTAAAGTTTACTGAAGATATGCCAATTCCGCGAAATAAAGACTTCTTCCTTTCAAATCTAAAAAATAAGTCGAGATTTGTTGAGTATCTAATTAATTATTTACAACAAAAAGATAGCTTCACTGTTTCCCAAGCAATTGAAGATGCGGATGTATTGATAGTACATACAGCAATAGAACTAACACAGAAGTTCGATAAAAAAGTTATCGTGGTAGGCACAGATGTGGATTTGGCTGCAATGATTATCGATTTAGCACCTAGTGACAAATATATAGCTATGTGGAAGCCAAAGATTTTAAAAACACCAGATGTAATTTACGAAGCTGATAAAAACGCTAAATTTAAGAATTTGTTACTATTTAGCCATGCTTTCACCGGGTGTGATACAGTAAGTTCTATCTTTAGAAAAGGTAAACAGAGCTTACTGGAATGCATCCAGAAAGACCCAATTTTGAAACAGGAAGTAGAAAAGTTTTATAACTCTCAATCGTCAGTCAGCGAGATAAAAGAAGCTGGAGAGCGAGTTATGCTGAAATTATTTGCAGCTAAAGAAGATACGATTAACCAGTGCAGAATCGAACGCTTCTCAACTGGTGTCACAAACTCTACCGCAGTAAATTTGGCAACTTTACCACCAACAGCTTCTGCTACACATCAACATTCTTTAAGAGCTTATTATCAAGTGCAGACATGGCTTGGTAATTTAAAAAATCCTGAAGACTGGGGATGGCAGAAAACAGAAACTCTCTTTCTACCGATTAGAACCACAGAACCTTTGGCACCAATAGATTTACTGAAACTGGTACACTGCAGCTGCTCAACTTCAAATTGCAGCAAAAATTGTAGTTGCAAAAAAGCTGGGATGAAGTGTACTAGAGCATGTAAAGAATGTAAAGGGGAGAGCTGTTCAAATGCTACTGACCTGGTTCAACTTACTGAAAACGCCAACGAAGATGAAGAAGATGATGATGATGATTTTGATTATATTTCGGAAAAAGAGTTAGAAAAGCGAAACACAAAACGATTAGCTTACGAGAAATTCAAACGATCGATCTATGGATTAGATGATACTGATTCAGAAGAAGAAGAAGAAGAAGAAGAAGGAGAAAAGGAAGAAGAAGATCAAATAGAAGAGGATAATGCAGTTGAAGAAACGGTGGAAGTCTCTCGGACTTCTAACGTTGATGAGCCAAGTACTTCACGAATTTCTCCTTTGAAAAAGGACAGAAAACGTCAAATATAAAATAAAACCGTAAAACTATTTGCAATACTGTAAAGGATAAAAATAAAGATAATAAATGTAATCGAACAAATTTTATTATTATTCAACCACCTTAATTCATTATTATAAAAAATCTTATATACTTTAACCGAAAAAGTTATTTTTTAAATAGATTAATAAAATAGTATAAAATAAAAACAAGAAATTTGGGATGAAAATTACAATAAATAAGTAGAATCTCGATGAAAAGTCTATTAAACTGTTTAGGAAATCACGGGAACAATTTTAAATAATATACACAAAAAGAATTTTTGATTTTTACATAATAAAATAGAATACATTTATGTTCAACGGAGCTCCAGTCAAATGAACACCAAACACAGTAAGTATATTGTTTAAACAATTAGCAATAAAAGTATGATTAACAATTAATATGTTAGAAAATTAATCCCTTAACAAAATTGTTTGAAGGTTTTTGCTGTATCTGCATAATTTAACAAGTTAAAGATCACAAAAGATACGAAAAAGTCAAAAAATACAGAATTTTTATAAACAAATGCATGTAATAGCTAATAAACAATAGATACGAACTTGATCTTAGATCCATCTGAAAGAAAAATTCATTCTCTATAAAAAGACCTGAATGTCCTTTATCGTATCTCTGATAGTTTAAAAGATATATCAATTTTTAATTGACAAATCAAGTAGTGGCGATAATTACCGTACCGTATGATATTAAAATTAATTATAATAAATAAAAGAAAATTTTTTTGGAACTTTTTATATATGGTTGTTTTTATAATTTTTTTCTGCTTCAGAAAAAATATAACGTTGGTCAATATTTGTTTATAACAAATTGTTAAACTAATAAACAATTAAATAATTAATAAAAAAATTTTTTTTTGCCAAACTATTTAAAAGTGTAAATTATGATTTTTAAAAGCAAAATTTTTCTTAACTAATTGTTTAAACAATCGAAATATGAAAAAATCGTTTTTAAACAATTAAAAATTAAAATTAAGAAAAATTTTTTTTTTTAAAAATCATAATTTTTTGTGGACAACCAAATAGCAAAAAAAAAATTTTTCAAAAATATTGAATTTCTCTATTTGTTTAAAACAATTTTATAAACAAATTACGTAAAAAATTCATAACCTATATTAATTACTGCCATTGCTTAATGTGAAAACAGGCATAGCTAAATATTAGTTGAAAAAAAATTTTTATCAACTTTTAGATTTTTAATTTTTCAATAGTTATAAAAAATCATAATTAACAAATTAATAAACTTTAATGAAAATTTATCGCAGGATCTTATAAAGTATATATATCAAAAGGGCTCCACGAAGTTTAAAATTTATAGGCCAATTATTTATACCTTTTATCCCATTGTTTATGCCAACGGAGATTGGGAAAAAATTTGTTAGTTAACAATTAGATAACTTTTTCAAAAATGGTGATTAAACTTTTTTTTCTTCGCGGCTCGATTCTTTCAAGTGTTAAGAAGATACTAATAATTCAAGAATTTTTTGTCTTGATTCAAGACAATTACCCTCTTCAAAATTATATTCTTGGTTTAAGAATATTTCTCTTGAATCAAGTTAATTTTTTTTTTCTGTGTACTGTTTGAAACTATAAGAATTAAACAGAGTCCGAGTGAATTTTACAGTTTATTTATTTATTGAATTTAAATGCTAAGACATAAAACCAAATAGCAAGAAGTAAATACATAGAATTTTGTTTTACATAAGTAATAAAATTAAGATTAGAAGTATTAGCTTAAGTATAAAAAATTTTATATTATTCATAAATAAGAGGAACGGGAAGAGGTTGAGAGCAGCTCAGAGTCCTCTAGTGATGACGATTCTCAGTCGATTATTTCATCGGTTTGGACCCCTCCGGCAATGAAAGATCCTCTAATAAACCTGCCGATGAGTCAGCCAATTAACCCATCAGTACAGCCGGCGAACGATCTCGAGGCCTTGTCATTTGATCCGCAGGTCAAGGAAAAGGAACCATTGATTCCTCCACCAACGCCTGAAATTAAAGTTCAGGGAATTGCTTGCCAAAAACTTGGGTCGGCAAGTTGAAATCGGATCAGATACAAGGAAGTCCAAAATAAGCTTCATGCGGTTCCGGTATTTGATTCACTGAAAATCAACACTCAGTTGGAGGGCCCTGTTTCTCAGTCCTATTATCTTACGCTTTTGGAGCGTATGGACGAGCTAACAGGAACTCTGACTCATGGTTTGCTAAAACAGCGTCAATTCTTGATGGAAGGGATGAAATCCCTAGCAACTATACACCCGGAAGCTTACAATGACATAAAAGGAGCGTTCTTGGGAGATTCTAAGTTTAAAGAAACTTCTGACGACCTGCTTCAGTTTACGTGCGCTAGAAGAGCAGAAGTAATCGAGATGCGCCGAAATGTTTTTAAACCCAGCGAGCAATATCACGCGGCGAAGTTGGCGGAGATTCCGCCATCAGAAACCCACTTATTCGACGAAGAACTGCTTTCAAAATTTCTAGACCAACGAGGTGGGTTGAACAAGGTGTTCCCTCAAAGCAGAAAGCCACTGACAGAGAAGCCTCATTTCTATGGATCGAAGAATAGATCCTTTCGAAAATCGAGTGGATCTGGGAGTTCCTCCTTTAAAAAGCCGAAATCACAGTCAGGGGCTAGCGTTTCTTCCAGTAAACAAGGTGCAAAAGAGTCTAGGAGAGAGCATAAGAAACGTGACTACGGGAAGAAAGATCGTAAGTCACCCCGAGCATGACTGCAAGTTTCAGGCGGGCCAACTTCAGTACTTTATCCCCCAATGGAAAAAACTAGCCGCTCCAAATCACGTTATCAAGATTATTCAAGGCTATATACCATATACTATATACCATCCCTTTTACCCAAAAACCAATGTCAGTTCCCTTCTCAGCACAAAATATCAGACGATTCAGCACAAAAATATCCCACCAGATGTCAGTGGAGATACAGGAATTATTGGGAATGGGAATCCTGGAAGTGTCTACATATTCAACAGGTTTTCTCTCTCCGATGTTTCTAATCCAAAAACCAGATGGCAACTATCGCCAGATTTTCAACCTGCAAAGGTTAAATCAATTTCTACATCCAAAGAAATTTCGCTTAGCAAATCAGTCCAAGGTTCAAAAATTCCTTCAGAGAGGCGATTTTTTGGTCAAGGTGGATGTTTCTCGGGCATACTTTCACATCCCAGTGAAGAAAAGTCACCGGAGATATTTGAGTCTGTCGTACCAAGGCAAAATTTACAGCTTCACCTGCCTGCCTTTCGGATTGGAGAGTGCTCCAAGGGATTTTGCCCGAATAAGCAATTGGGTGGCAAGTCTCTTTCGCCAAATGAGGATGAGAGTCCTAGTATACTTAGACGACTTTCTATTCGCTCATCAAAGCAAGGACATCTTGAGAGAGCAGTTCACTACCTTCAAAGTCTGGGTTGGATGTTAAACTTGGAAAAGTCGGTAACAGAACCAACGAGAGAGTTGGAGTTCTTGGGAATAAGGTGGAACACGAGACTGAATACTATGGAATTGCCAAGCAACAAAAAAGATCGTAATCTCAAGACATTGGATCAGATAAAGTCATCGGGGAAGTGGAATTGGAAAATGGCGGCTTGCTTATTGGGTCAGTTGAATTTTGCAACACTAGTCACTCCACTAGGTCGTCTTTTCTCACGCGAGTTACAGAAGGCCTACAGGAAGTTGCCGGAGGAGAGACCAAGGAAGAACAAAATCATAACACCAGGAGCTCTGAAGGACTGCACATGGTGGAAAGAGAACATCATCGACTCCAATCCGATCTTCGAGAACGACCCAGACATCTTCCTGACGACAAATGCATCCGATATAGGCTGGGGATTCCACCTGGACAACGAAATAGAGTCAGGTGTCTGGAAACCGGAGCAACAGAGTTGGCACATGAACCGGAAAGAGCTTTTCACGGTATTAATTGCAATCGAGAAGTTCAAGGATCAATTGAGAAACAGGTCAGTGTTGCTGTAGACGGTAGTTGCTTACATCCGAAAACAGGGAGGGACCCGTTCACAAATCCTTCACACCTTGTCCAAGAAGCTGTTATTAATAGCTCGACAGTATCAGATCCGGCTTGTTCCATATTATCTTCCCGGTCAGTACAATTGTCTTGCGGACAAATTATCCAGAGGATTACCCTTGACGAACTGGCACCTCAAAAACAGCCTGACCAAGTTAGTCTTCGAGAAATGGGGAACTCCCCAGCTAGACCTTTTTGCAACGAACAGATCCAGAGTAGTGCCGAAATATGTGACAATGGAGATCAACGACCGGGAAGCATGCTTCATCAATGCCTTCAGCAGACCATGGGCGCTGGATTTGGGATGGGTATTTCCTCCACCGCCACTGATCCCCAAGGTATTACAACACCTGAATTTAGCGAAAGGGATCTTCTTGGTAGTAGCACCCAGATGGGAGAAGACCTTTTGGAAGGGAGATCTCAAGAGCAGGAGCACTGCAGCTCCACTCCAGCTGTGGAACCTGGAGAACCATTTGGTGGACTTGGCGACAGGGCTGCCTCCACAGAATACCAAGAACCTCTGCTTGGAGGTTTGGAGAGTACGGGGTGGAGTGAACTGATTTCGGGCTTGGCTGAACAGGACATTACTCTTTTATCTTCGGCATGGAGAGAGTCGACCTGGAAGACTTATTCGGCAGCATGAAAGCATTGGTTGGATTGGAGTAAAAATAATGGAGTCTCTCTAAGAGATCCACCACCACAGAACCTGGCAACTTACTTTGGTTACTTGTTCAGAGTAAAGAAGTTGGCTTACAAGACTATCCTGGTTAGAAAATCAGTCATCAACACCTTTGTAAATCCTGAAGGAAAGTTATGCACTCATCCTCTGGTGAAATCGATACTGAAAGCAATCGGCACAAGTGAGGCAAAATTGTTAACACCACGGAAGGAAATTTGGAATATTGAATCCATGATTAGCTGGCTAAGTAATAATCCTCCAGATGAGAAAAGTATTTTTCAAGTTTCGAGACACGTTGCCTTTTCATTATTGTTAGCGTCAGGCAGGAGAGTTCATGATCTTACACTGTCGTCAATTGAACGAAGTAAAATCGTCTTAGAGAATGATTCGGTAACGTTCTGGCCGATATTCGGATCAAAAACTGACACTCCGAACCACCGACAGTCAGGGTGGAAGCTGACGGAATCACACCAGGCTTAATTTAATATTGTCTACTAGATTAAGCAGCTGATAAAAATATCAGCGAGTAGGAGGAGAGCAGTTCCTGACCTAATGAATCTCTTTATTACTACCCGAGGTAAAGTAAAAGAGGCATCAAAGGCAATAATTGCGGGTTGGTTAAAAACCATTTTTGCTGCAGCAAAGATTAAAGGGAGCCCTGGATCATTGCGATCGGCAGTAGCTTCCTATAACTACGAGAAAAACGTGGATTTGGACGAGATATTGAAACGGGGAAACTGGAGTGGCCCAGAAAATTTCTTTAAATTTTATTGTAAGTTTGTGAAGAAACCAGAAACTAGTTCTAAAAATATATTATTTTCATCTTTTAAACCAGTTTAAAAATAAGCATGTACCAAAGTTTATTCTGTTTGTATGATTATCTAATAATAATTATTATTTTATCGTATAGTAAGTTTATAAGCTGTCTAGATTAAGGCTTAGTCAATAAATTTGCGTTTTCAGTGTTCTATAATTAAGCTCTAATTTCTGTAGAGTGTAGTGTCCTTTTCCTTAATAGTATAGTTTTCAGGTCACAGTATACCATAAGTTGTGAGCCGGCAGATTCCAAACATCTCTCCGAAAGGTCAAGCCAAAGGCATAGACCTGAAATATATACCGTTTTCTACCCCGAAGGGAGGAAAACGATTATTTCGGGTCATGCCAAAGGCTTGACCTGAGTAAGGCCTTGCCGGCGATTTCGGAGCAGTACTGAGGGGCGGATCCGCGAGCCGATCCGACTAGCCGTCACAACCTCTAAGGGGGGCACCGGAGGGGGTCAGAACCCTCTTGAAGCCCCTCTAGTGGCAAAATTTGGACAAGTATATACAAAAAGTGCGGAAGGTAATCTCCGAAAGGTCAAGCCTTTGGCATGACCCGAAATAATCGTTTTCTTCCCTTCGGGGTAGAAAACTGTATATATTTTTGAAATTATAATAAATTATTTGAGCAAACAGGCGCTAGAATAAAAATAAATTTGTCATTGGAAGTTGTTTCTATTGTGTATCATGAACTCTCCCCAAGGATTTTAGATGTTAGCCAGTTCAACAGATCGTATAATATTTTTTTCTGGATTTACGGGTCCCCTTATGTGTTAAGTAACTTGTTAAACACCGTGTACTGATGTTCTGAATGATAAACTCAAATATAAAAATTTGATGTTTTTATTTAATTAAAATAAATTTTACTTTTATATGAGTAAACTTTAATATAGTTATAGATAAATTACAAGTGAAAAATTATTAATTAAGTAATTTATTTTTTTTTTTTTTATTTTAATACAATAATATTAACCATATATTCCAACTTTTCCGTTTTATTAATAATAATCATATCGCATTTTAT
This sequence comes from Cotesia glomerata, assembly GCF_020080835.1. Classification (NCBI taxonomy): domain Eukaryota; kingdom Metazoa; phylum Arthropoda; class Insecta; order Hymenoptera; family Braconidae; genus Cotesia; species Cotesia glomerata. The sequence goes on along the minus strand of NC_058163.1, from coordinate 6,495,383 downwards.
ATCCAAGTTCTTGAAGAGTAACTGTAATTATTCTTGTGTTACTCTGATGATTACTTTCTTCAAATCTTGCGGATTATCCACTATCAACTAAAAAATAAAAAAATAATATTGAAATCAAAGAATTTTTTATCATTTTTAATTTTTTTCAATTTTTTAGACTTAAAATTTTTTTATTTTAATTTAAAAAAAAACATTCCGAAAATTTTTAGATGTCATATTAACATCTATATCATTATTAAAAAAATAATATTCATGAAAACTAACCAAATCTCCGGCTTCTATAATATAATACTCCAAATTTCCATATTTCTTCATCGAAATCTTGTTATCAATATCAACTTGTTTTGCTGCTTGGAATGCTTCTTTATTTTCCCAATTAAAACTGTTTACCCATGAGGTAACAGTTGGCGCCGGAATGAAAAGATCATTTTCACCAGCAATTACCACAAGTCTAACATCCGTTTTAAGAATTTGATCAACTAAAAATTCATAAAAATCCAAGTTGTATATCATTCTCATCAATAGTTAATGTATTATAATAAGCATTTAGGCTGCAATCAAAAATGCTTTAGCTCTAGCTACATAATTAAAAAATAACCTTGTATCTTGTGAACTATTGACATTTTTAAAGATATAAACTCATCCCGATATTACACTAATCGAGACCTTTCATTTGAGTGCCTACATGAATTTTTCATATATTTTATATATTTATATATATGCATATATGAAAAATATATCAAAATGCATGTGGGTACTCAAATGAGAGCTCTTGATATGTGTAACATCGGGATGAGCTTATATCTTCATAAATGTCAATATAGCTAATAAAATACAGTACACTTTAACAAAAGTCATTATATAATTGAGCAAAATTTGAACAGAATTAATGAATAAAAAATAAAATAATTACAAGTTTGTTTAATAGGCTTCGCAACTGTTTCATCGTAACCCATCGATACAGTAAAATCTACATTATTCTTCCACTCGTGACCGAGCCGCAATACATTCTTCACATGATTGTTCATCAGACTTTTCAACTTATCGTCTTTCTCAACGTCAGAATAAATAGTCGTTATACTTGGCGACAAATTAAAAAAATTATTCAATTTATAATAATTTTTGATAGCAAATAATTGCGAAAGAAGTGAATTTAACAATTCCCAATATTCTCCTTTTTCTTCAGCTTCGGTAGCAATCCTCGCCCTTTCTTCAATTCCTTTAAACTCTTCTTCACTAAATTTATCCTGCATAAAATTTATCAATTAATGCTAAATATTAATAATAAAATTTGATCCTTACTTTATTAGAAGGCTTGGCCCAAAAATTAACAACATCAACCAATGAAATCCACGGAGCTCCCAGAACAACAGCTTTTAAATTACTTTCAATTTGTTTATTTTTTTGAGCCTGTAACAGTACAAAAATTCAAGTTTTAATAATTTTAGATTAAAAAATTTGCTAAATTTAATATTTGACACATACTTGACTCCAAATTAAAGCGGTTTTAGCGGTGATAACTGTCCCGGAGTTTTCGCTCATCATATAGGTCGGAGTAGTTCTGAACTCGGGAACTTTGTTGAAGAAATCTTTGATAACCGCAAAAGTATCTTCACCCATTTGGTCACTTGAACTTGCGTAGTTTGTTTCATTGTCAACATAACTGAACCCGCAGCCCAAAATATTGTCGATGAATAAAATATTGAAGTCTTTGAGCCATGTATTGTCTCTGGGGTTAAGATCAACATCCAGCGGTCCGATTTGGTCGAAATTATTTACACCTAAATTATTATTAATTATGACACTAAAATTAGCCTCTTTAAAAATTTTAAGAATTTTTTTATTATTGAAAAAATTATTTAAAAAATTTCATTTGTAAAAATTTTTGTCCAATTTTTAAAAAATATTTTTTAAGTTATGATCAAATGAATTATTAATAGTTGTGAAGAAATAAATTAATAATTGAAAAAAAAATTTTTTTGATTCACCTGCAGATTATTCAATTTCCTAAATATGCATTTAAAACTTAATTCTATTTTATTAATTATAAAAATTATTTTTTGTTAAATTTACAATCATCATACGGCTGCGCAATTTTAAAACACAGTAACTGCAAAAATTTTATACCTGATTTTTTCTAATAGTATTGCTGCGTTTTGTATAACTTTTAGACCTTAATTTCAAGTATTTTTTCTTAAAAATATTTATATTCAAGTATTTTCTATTCACAAATCAAATTTTTCATCAATTTGACGGGCTAACTTTTTTTTTAATAAGAAAAATTGAAAAAAAAATTTAAATGTTAGTTACTGTGTTTTGAAATTGAGCAGCCACATACCTGACGCTCCATTTAAAATTCCCGTGGGCAATGAAATTAATAGAGGTTTGTTTTCGGAAATTGCCTTGCTAGATGAAGTGTGGTACAACCACCAAAAGTAGTGAGCGCCTTCTCGGACAGTCACTTCACTCCAATTTTGTTTCGTTGAGCCAACGCCTTTTTCTTCATCACTTTTTACTTCTTTTGCTGTTAATAATAAATATGTGTCAAGTAGTGATTGAAGTTAAAATTAATTGCGAAGAATAATTTTTTTTTATCGCTGAAAACTCTCTTGATTAAAGTTATTTTCTCGGGATAAATAAAGTTTAAGAAGAAATTTTATAGTTTCATTGAAAGGTAAACTTTTTTTATATCTAAACTTCAAGATAATGAATAAAAAATTTACTTTACTGATTGTAACTTTATTAAAATAAATGTATGATTATATTTATTTATAAAATCTTAGTACTTGATTTTCTTTCAACTTCATCGTCCAAAAAACAATTTTTAATTTTATTAAAATAAAAACAAAATTATTAGGATTTATTTTGTTAATTTAAGGGGGGAAATACGTGTAGAAAGGCCGTTTTCATGATGATTTTCATTCATTTTTTTAAAGTATAAAAAATTAATATTATTTATTGAAACTATCCGGTTATTTTATACATATATTTATAAGTATTTTTTTTTATTAAATAACAATATAAGTTAACAAATAGCGGTGATATCAGCTGATACACATCGCAAGTTGTCATCCGACTTAGCAGTCTGTGTGCAGTATGGAAGCCACAATTTTTATTTGACATCAATGGCACAGAAAAATTACTTCATTTATATGTGTATCTTCCATATGAACCTCAATTCCAAAAAAAAAAAGTAAAAATTTGCATTTTTTAGAGGGCTATGAAATTAAGTCGTGATTATTTACCACTTTTTAATACATTGTTTATTAAAAAAAAAAATAGTTTAAATAAAAATATCGCTTCTGATTGAGGTTCATATTCAAGACAATTGTATAAAGAAAATTATAAGCCATATCACAAGATGATTGGATTAAAACTCTTTGAGCTAGACTGCACACAGTTTTGAAATAACTCGTTTCGAGAAAAACGCGTTTGAAAAAAAAAGTGACAGAGAAAATTAATGTAAAATAGTATTAAAATAATTAATAAATCGATTATAACTTTTGAACGAATAGGAATTTTGACTTGACATTTTATATCTATATTTTTGAATAGTTTTACAAGCGATTTATAAAAAAAAAAATTGAACTTTTTTAAGCCTGTACACGTATTTCCCCCCTTAATTAATTACTTACCATTATATAAATAAAAAACTAAAATTAGAAAATATATATTCTTCATTATGAAAAATATCACTACAAATTTAAAGACTGAATCAAATATTTTTTAAGAGTGATCCAAATTTTCTTTATACAGCCGCAAGAAAAATTAAAAATCAATAAAAATATGTTATCTTCTGATAATTTAAATAACAAAAAAAAAAATGTCGAATGAAGAACAAATTTCATAATTTTAACAATTATTTACATGACATTAAATATTAAGTCAAGTGTGAAAAAATGATTGTACTTTTCGATCGCATATTTTAATTTAATAACATTTTTTTAATAATAATTTATTTGTTTATTTATTTCTTTGGAAAAGACCCGACAGCCAAAAGCCACTAACAAGGTCACATGATTATTACATAACTTTACATTTGATTTATTATACATAATTTTATTCATTTTTATAAATACTTCTTTAGTTACAAAATAGATTGTGCACTTAGGTACAATAGCTTTTGATAAGAGTAAAATATATTTTGTAACATTTCTGAGGAGACGGCGGCCAAAAGCCAGTTATTATTAATAACAAATTGTTTAGCAATTATAATAAATATCTGAATTGTTTAATTTAAACTTACCTTGAAGTAAATAAAGTAGTAAAATTGAAATATAAATGTTCTTCATTGTAAAAAAATGTCTCTTTAAGAAGCTAACGCTTTCTACTAAAGTTTAAAGTAAATTTCAACTTTTTTATAGTTTAAAACTAATATTTGATTACTGAGGTTTGCAGTAAATTTTAACTTATCTTTTTAGGTTGTAAAAAATTCATTGGAAATTCAATCGTTAAATTTATCAACCACCATTAATTATTATCATTGCACTTGCAATTTTATTTTTTATTATAAATAATTTTATACTGTTGAAAATAAATGATTCATATCTAATTATATAGAAGCATATATAATTCATTTATAATTATATAGATGTATATATAATTCATATAAACTTATTAATGAATCATATAGAATTCTATATAATTTTTTTTACTCCAGTGGTATTTTGTGATTACCATAAAACATTCTCTTTTTCTATCTAAGAGTCTGTTACTCCAATGATTAACAATCCTTTAATGTATAGTATTTTTTGGATGAAATAATAGGAATTTAAAAAAAAATTTAATTTCACAAAAATCATTAGTTTTGTCAAGTACAAAAATTGTTAGCCAGGCCCTCTAGAAATATATAGTTCCATATACTAAACAAATAATTCCATCAAAATTTAAGCTTTCAATTCTGATTTTACCTCGATTATTTTTTTAATTTTAAAGAAATTATAAATTCTAAAGCAACGGAGTACCTTAACAATATTTCGTAGAATCATTTTTGCGATTTCATGTATACATAGATAATTTTATAAATCTACATATAGATACCATTATTATAAATAAATATTGATAGTTAATAATTAATAAATTAGATAAAAAATTTTGTTCACTACGAATCGATCATGTATACGATTTGCATTACTTGTAGTTATAATAAACTCTTTTTTTTCCAAGTAAGTCTCTTAGTGAAACGGGTAGTGAATTAGTCTTTCAAGCGGTAGGTTCACGGTTCGATACCCACTCGCGCCGATTTTTTTTTTCCTATGGAAATAATTATATATAATTATACATAATTATATAGGGCCATTTTTCATTTATAATTATGTAATATAATGATATATAATTTTTTTACCCGGGCGGGTACATAGTCTGATATACTTATATCAAGGCATATATAGTCTGATATGGCCAATTTTCATATCAGGCCTGATATGGATGGTTTATATCAGGCCTGATATAGTCTGATCAGAAAATTTTTTCACGGGGTAGTAAAATTGAAATATAAATGTTCTTCATTATAAAAAACGCTTTCTACTAAAGTTTAAAGTAAATTTCAACTTTTTTATAGTTGAAATTTTTTAGTAATATATTTAAAATAATTCTGTTAGAATATCTAGAGTCGTTAAATTTATAAAAAATGAATCATTATTTAAAACTAATATTTTATTACTGAAGTTTGCAGTAAATTTTAACTTATCTTTTTAGCTTGTAAAAAATTCATTCGAAATTCAATCGTTAAATTTATCAACCACCATTCATTATTATCATTGCACTTGTCATGATTATATAATGACAGAATATTTTCAAGGTGAATTTTAATAAACAAATGACTCCATGATTTATATTCATGGATTTTTTATTATAAATAATTTTATACTGTTGAAAATAAATCAAGTCTAAAAAAGAGATAATTATTCTGAATATCTTTTTATGTATCATTGATATTTTAAAATTATCATAAGATAATTTTTATTTTTTTAATTAACGCACGATGTTTATTAGAGGTATTTTAATGAGTAATATTTTTTTTTTTTTTAATAAAATGTATACGGAAAAAAGTAAACTGTAATAAATGATAGTCGATTTATAATAAGCAATAATCAACTGGAAAAAATTACCATTTCAAACAGTAAAATAAACCGATCAAACGAGCTCGCCGGAGGCGAGCGAAGTTCGATCGGTATTATGCGAAGACGTCTCGTTCGAAGATGATTACAAGTGTAGTAGCGCTAGCTATGTCCAATTCCACAACATTGAGAGTTTAAATTTCTTAATTCATGGCGCGACCACTATAGTCAGTGTCGCTCGCCGTTACTTACCTCATATTTTAGAGTATGATCATTGAGAAGAATCAAAAACAAAATAAAAGATAAAAAATTTACAAATTTTTTGAGTATGAAGATGATTACGGGTCATGCAAGGGTTTTACTATTAAGGGTGGGTTGTAATCATCTTCGACCGAGACGTCTTCGCATAATACCGATCGAACTTCGCTCGATGATTACAAGTGTAGATGTTTAGAGTCAATGTTTATAATAAGATTTGAAATTTTTTTTTTTTTTTTTTTTTTTAGTGCTGAAAAATTACAAATTTTTAAGAAATAACATTACGTGCAAATGTCTCATTTGAAGTTTGTATCGGTCTGTTATAAAATCTTGCGAATGTTGATGAGTTCTTTGACCATCCAGCTGTGCGTCTTATTGTATCTATATCCAATCCTTTAGCCTTGGTTTTTGAAACAGCTGCATTAGAGTGGTCCAAAAAAAAAAGTTTTTTGCCTATCATCTCAAAAGCTTCTCTAAGGTATAAAAAAAATTCCCTCCAAAGCGTAGCTTGATACCTCAATTTTTCATGAAGCTCAATGAATTTTTATTTTCCCGTTTAAATAACACGTAAAAAAATTTTTTTTATGTTTTTATCCGGTAAAACTACAAAAAAAATTTTTTTTTTAATTTTTCGTTAATTATTCTTGTAGGAAATTTAATTCTCTACAAAAAAGTACTGAAGTAGTTTTTTCGTAATCCTAATGGGTAAAAAGTTATTGAACTTCAAATACTCACAATAAAAAAAAATTTGAAGAAAGGTAGTTTCAAATCAACTTTTTGAGGGAATTGACAATTTTACTGGATAATTTATTTAATTTTATGGATTTGAAATAATTTTTCAACTTTTTGAAAACTTTTGGTAACTTCATGTATTTTTTCAAAATTTATCAAAATTTAGATTATTTATAATATAATTTACACATGTCTTTTGATGAAGTATTAACTGCGAATTATGAATAATTTTTCTTATTACAATTCGGATATTCTCTTCTATGAGCAGCAACTACTTGTAACAGATATTGTTTTTGTTCTTCATCTTTGGTCCCAAATTGGTTGTATTTTTCAATTAAAGCAACCGCACGCTCTGCCACATCGTTGACTACTTTTAGTTCTTTGAAGAATTTTAAACAATCAATATAGTTTTTATTTGTATTCCATAACATAGGATCCATGTTAAGAAAATCGTATGGCAAGTTAAATGAATCAAATAAAACTGTTGATTTTTTGGTAATAAATTCACTCATATCTGGGGCACAAATATTCTCAGATATTTGTACTCTGATCCGTTTAGCATCTGAAACACTTTCATTATGTTTAAATGAGTTAATCATTTTTAATTTAATCTCTCGAGGTATTGAGTCGTCGAAAAAGATAGTGGGGCAAGAGATTCTGACAAGTACCACCCGTGTCTTAAAAAATGTATCCATAGCTGCACTCGAAATTTTTCTGTTGATATCTTTTGTACTTGATGATGTCTTTCAAAAACTGTAAATCCTGATTTGGAGCTTTAATAGCATTAGGGCATTGACACCACGCTTTTACATAAATTGTAACGATAAATAGACATATGTCTCGGAGCTGAGGTATTTCTTTGGCATTTACTTTAAATTGCTTCTTAAACATAAAAATTTTCAGACAATAAATAGCTTTCGATAACCATCTTGCATGGTGCATCGCTCCAGGTCGCTTGAATCCTAAAGTGACTTGATGGAGTTCCTCCCAAAAAAATATAAGTTAAGTCCAACAGTTCTTTGTAGTCAGCTCGCGGCTGATATTCCTGTAGCAGTTAAAATAATAAAAATTATTAATATAAAAAGAAAATTAATAATTATAGACAAAATAGAGAATATTACCTTGATTTGACTTGAAATAAATTGTAGAATTTCGTCTTTCATGTCTCTGGTTTTTATCTCAACTTCAGAATCTTCAATTCCAGTCTCAAATTCTTCTTTATTTATATTTTCCCAATTATTTTTTGAAGCGATTGAATATTGCAACATTAGGACCACTTGTAACCGGCCAACACGTTTCTGCGACACTTCTAAAGCACCAACTCGTATATATGATGTCTACAACCCAAATGAAGAAGATTTCTGTTCAACTCACGTTCAAGCTGAGTGCATGTTCCATTATTCAAGCCTACGAAAATTATTTTAAATTAGTACATAAATAAATTATTCCAAGTGAGTACTTTTTCTTACCCGTATTTACAGCAGCAGTATCAAAACATAAAGACTTAATTTTGTTTTAATCTTCCATTCATCTAATAATTTAATTATGGCATCGGTTTGATTTTTACTGTCTCCAGTAACTAATTTGGGAACGCCCAAAATATGTTCAAAATCTGAGTCCTGTTACTATACCGGCAATCTCTCAACTTTTTTGACACTTTCTGAATCATCAAGAAGTTTTCCATCCCAATGCAATACTAAACATGATGGAAAGATAATTTTTTCTTTCAAATTTTTAGCAGTTGCTTGCCGTTGATGCATGCGATGTCGTCGAGAGAACTTCGCTAAGTATTTATCTTATCCACATCCACGTCGAAGTTCTTAGCAACGGAATTCACTAGGTATGCAGCCATTCGATCGCTCGTTTGTGTGCGATCTAGGGTCGCAAACAGTTTCTGATCTATCACGTTTTTTTCTTTTTGGTCTAAGACGAGAAGGTAACTCATTCTCAAAATTTGAAATTTCACGTTTGAGTTCACCTGAACTTGGAAAAGATTTACTGCCAGTTGATGTAGATAGGCCAGAAAAACTTCGAGTTAACTCTAAAAATTATTGCAAAAATTATTCTAGATAAAAATTCAAACCAATTAATTCAGTAAATTAAGCATTAATATTAAATTAGATACCTTCATCACTGTCTGTTTGTGAATTTGTTTCGAAGATAATAGGGCTTGATCTATGTGCTCTACGTTCATTTGATAAAAATTCTTTTTGTGTTTCTGTGAGCTGGTTAAAAGACTTTTGGAGTGCTAAATCGAAAATTTGAAACAAAATTTAAATAGTAAAAATTATCATTGAATCATAGCAATTTTAATAAAGTTATAATAAAATAAAATTTAAATTCAAAATGAAAATTGATAATTCAATTCACAAATAAAATATAAAATAAACCTGGTCGTCAATTGTCAATATTTAAAATAACTTATACTTATTAAAAATTAAGGAAAGCTAAGGAGTTGAGATAATTAATTTCAATTGTGAAAAAATATTTACCAATCAAATCGTCCTGGTTGTCAAGGTCGAAGATTGATTGTTTTTCGACAATTTCTGCATCAATAGGATTCGACGCTTTGGACTTGGGTTTTCTACCTCCACCTTCTCCTTTGACTTTTCTTTCTAAATTTTTAACGTCATCCTCTGGCTTGGCTGCTTTTTTTATCAAATTTCCAGCTTCGTCTACCGTTTGCTTCTTCAAATATTCTTCGTTATCTTAAAAAAAATAATTATTAAAATGAGTTATTAAAATTTGATAATAATTGATTATTAAAGTAAAATATATCAATGAAATAGATTTTTAAAACAGTTCATTATTTTGAATTTAGGTGTTTCACTTACCATTTTGCAATAGTATTTTAACAGGAAAATTTTTATTACGTAGTTTCACAAGAAAGCCGGCTTTACTGGATGTTTTTATTTTTTCACTTTTTATCACGGATGCCTTACCCGAATCAGTCCAGAAAACCAGAGAGTACATTTTTTTTGTCATTTTTAAGTGTTAAGTTAAATATTAATGTTTTTGTGGATATATTTATATAATATAAATTTCATTCACGTCAAAACTTTAATCTTATCAATAAAAAACAAATGCGAATCAGATTTATATAAAAAAAAATAAAGTAAACAAAAAAACATATGAGAGAAGTTATTCTGTCAAATACTTATCTTGTGGGTATATATTACACAGCAAATACTGTTGCCCCAATCAAATAAAAAATGATGAAAGATTTCGATCAAGTATCAAGATCAACGAGGTATCGAATATTAAAGAAATGTCAAGAGGCGACAAGTTCGAGTGATGAAAGTTCATTTACAGGTAAACTGTTATAAGTGCAAGGCAATTTAAAGTTAGTGATCAATCGGAGATTAATCCAATTGATCCTGGCGAGCTAGATTCCGCAGACATTCATGTAAAAGCTCCAAAAATATTTCTGTTATAATTTTTTCCGAAAGATTTTTCCAGATAATGCATGGAAGTATTAATGCATAAGTTTATTAGTAAAGATGTTTAATAGAGACTTTTGAACACATCCTAATGAAAATTGTCTGAGGAGCATTTTTTCAATGTTAACTTTATGTATTCTGGAGAGCAAAACCTGGTACGGACTCTGACCGGAACTCTAAAGGATTCTCTTAGGAGATCCGTCGGGTTTTCAGTAAAGTCGGTCAGAATTTCTCAAAAATTGTCAAACTTATCTTCATGAACTGTGAAAAGATTTTCTGCAAAAAAAAATTCCTCGAGGGTTTTCCAGAAAAATTCGGTCAATCTGTTAAAAATCGTCTGAATAATTCATAATCTGTGAAGGGCTCTCGTACAAAACTGTGAGAACTCCTTCTTAGAACCATCTGATCCCAATCTAATTATCACATTATCTTTAGCCGAAATTTAGTACTGATTCCGGCGGAATTCTGGAAGATTTCCTAGGGATTTCTTTGAGTTTTCCAGAGAAATTCAACCAAACTGTTAAAGAATTGTCAAATTTATTCATGAAGGGCTCTCATACCAAACCTTAGGAACTCCTTACGAAAGCCTACTGATACCGCTTGAATACTCATTATTTTTTTTAAATAATCGAAATTTTGTACAGACTTCGGCGGAACTCTGAAAGATTTTCAAAGAATTCCTCCGGGTTTTCCAGAAAAATTCGACCGACTTGTCAAAAATTGTCAAACTTATTCATGAACTGTGAAGGGCTCTCATCCCAAACCTTAGGAACTCCTTACGAAAGCCTACTGATACCACTTGAATACTCATTATTTTTTTAAAAAAACCGAAATTTTGTACAGACTCTGGCGGAACTCTGAAAGATTTCCTAAGGAATTCCTCGAGTTTTCCAGAAAAATTCGGCCAAACTGTTAAAAATCGTCTGAATAATTCATAATCTGTGAAGGGCTCTCGTACAAAACTGTGAGAATTCCTTCTTAAAACCATCTGATCCCAATCTAATTATCACATTATCTTTAGCCGAAATTTAGTACTGATTCCGGCGGAATTCTGGAAGATTTCCTTGGGATTTCTTTGAGTTTTCCAGAGAAATTCAGCCAAACAGTTAAAAATTGTCAAATTTATTCATGAAGGGCTCTCATACCAAACCTTAGGAACTCCTTACGAAAGCCTACTGATACCGCTTGAATACTCATTATTTTTTTTAAATAACCGAAATTTTGTACAGGCTTCGGCGGAACTCTGAAAGATTTTCCAAGGAATTCCTCGGGTTTTCCCGAAAAATTCGGCTGACGTCAAAAATTGTCAAACTTATTCATGAACTGTGAAGGGCTCTCATCCCAAACCTTAGGAACTCCTTACGAAAGCCTACTGATACCACTTGAATACTCATTATTTTTTTTAAAAAACCGAAATTTTGTACAGACTGTGGCGGAACTCTGAAAGACTTTCTAAGGAATTCCTCGAGTTTTCCAGAAAAATTCGGCCAAACTGTTTAAAATCGTCCAAATAATTCATAAGCTGTGAAGGGCTCTCATACAAAACTGTGAGAACTCCTTCTTAAAACCATCTGATTCCAATCTAATTCTCACATTATCTTTAGCCGAAATTTAGTACTGATTCCGGCGGAATTCTGGAAGATTTCCTTGGGATTTCTTTGAGTTTTCCAGAGAAATTCAGCCAAACTGTTAAAAATCGTCAAATTTATTCATGAAGGGCTCTCATACCAAACCTTAGGAACTCCTTACGAAAGCCTACTGATACCACTTGAATACTCATTAATTTTTTAAAAAAACCGAAATTTTGTACAGACTCTGGCGGAACTCTGGAAGATTTAGATAAGATCTTATATATTTTAAGGTCTTATTTGAAACTTGTCTAGACAATATTTTTTTATGTTTTTCTTTTTTCACCATCAAAGCTATAATATTTTTTGATACTTCCAGATAATGATGACGAAGGTAGCAGTGATTCTGTAATGTCTGAAAACCGGAATTCTATTGTTTCTGAGGTTCAATCTTTTACTTGCTCCGAGAATGAATACTCACCTGATTCAGAGTGTGATTTTGCTGTTAGTGCAGAGGACAATCAGAGTCTTACGGACGATAATGATAACGAAGATTCTTGTGATAGTGAAGATCATTTTTTTAATTGTCAAAACAATTGTGATACTGAAGGTAGTAGTTCTGATTCTTCATGTAGCCAAAATAATTATGACGGTTGGTCCGAAAATGACGTTAGTGAATGGAATGACAGCTCTGAGGACTCAGTTGACGAAGAAAGTGAAAGTAGTGACAATTCATCGGATGATGACGAGCCAGGACCTTTTTTGGATAATGATCATCTAAATGACCCTCTCTATGAAAATGCTCCGCTTACTTTGGGTGAAAGTTTGCTATGCATTTTAACGTTTATGATTCGTCATAAAACTCCTAAGGTGATGTTGGCAGATTTATTATCCCTCATTTATGTTCACTGCAGAAAACCAAACTTCTGCATAAAAACTTTATACTTCTTTCAAAAGTTCTTCAAAAATCTTCGAACACCTATTAAGCGACACTTTTTTTGTTGCGACACAATTTATTTATGATATTGTTAATAGGGGAAGGAAATCTTATAGTTCGAGAATGATCATCAAATATAATACAAAATAAAAATATTTATGATTATTTAAAACGGAAATTTCTTACTGTCAAGAATCATTGTTTCTTTTTTAAAACTGTACAAATTACAGCGTATCACCTTATTTAAGTAAATTTTCATTTATTCAAATTTACAGAGTATGAATCACGAGAATTCCATTTCGTATTGATCACATTAACACTGTTTTCCGAATTTATATAGGTAAGTATATAATTTCCTATCGCATTTCGGTTCATCGCATAAAATAAATTTTTTTTATCTCAAAATCACATGTATTCAAAGAAATTCCAAAATGAAATTATTCTCAAACAAACTTTCGAAAAATCTTTGCTCACGTTTAAAGTTATCAGTTCCAAAAATATTTTTCTTATAACCTGTCAGTAACATTTTGTTGTGTGAATTTATTTTCTGAAAGGAATTACTTCCTTATTTTACGTTTTAAATTATAATGAACTCATTACAATCTATCACTGAATTTTTTTCATCCATATTATATTTATGGTATCATCCGGATTTCATGCGAACTTCATCTGGAATTCATATTTGTGTCAAAATACGAATTCCACATGATCTCCAGCGGAAAACCAGCGGATCATCGGCGGATTACTGGCGGAAATCCGCAACTTTTTTACACGGGTAGAATTTTTTCAAATTTTTAAAATCACATTTTATGTTATAAAAAAATTATTTTTATTGCTGAGCTCTCTTTAGCGGCGGCGCGCGCATGCCGTAACAGCCGCGCGGAGCCCTATTTTCAACGTCAAATTAAAATTATAAATAATGGAGATAGAGTTCCGGGAGTACGGACTTTTTTCTTGGAAATTTTCTCCTCTTTAACGGGCTTTTTTCAAAATTGCTTAAATATTAATATTTTTCGAGTTATTAACAAAAAACGAAATATCGTTTTTTTTCCATCTTATTTTGTTAATAACAATTGCAATTTTTTACCTGCACCAAAATCCTTCAAAAACATTTTTCTAGAGGTGATTCCGAATCGAATGAGCCATCGCTCATATTTTTAGGACCTTTATCTCTATTTTTCACGTTTTTGAACTTGTTGACTAGACTATAACCAATAGATCTCACTAGCATTGTTTGCTGACGATATGGCTGTGTTCTCTTCCTCCCAAAACAAAGACTACATTATTAAAAACATACAGAGCCATATCAATAAGCTAGAAACCTTCTTCCAAAAATGAAAGATTAAAATCAACACAAATAAGACGACAGCAGCGATGTTCATTCACAAAAAATCTGCTCAAACTATTAGTTTAATTATGCTAGGAGAAATTAAATTTACAGACAATGCGAAGTATCTCGGCCTAAACCTAGACATAAAATTAAATTTTAGCAACCACATTATTCAGGTTACTAGAAAAACGCATACAGCAATTTCCATACTCTATCCACTACTCTTCCGAAAAAGTACAGTTAGCGAAAAGAACAAAATCATTATGTATAGAATGTGTATAAGACCAATCATACTTTATGCGTGTCCCATCTGGAGTAATACGTGCAAAATTAATTATAATAAGCTTCAAGTATTACAGAACAAATGCCTAAAAATGATCAAATATATTGAACCTAGAATTAAAACTTTAGACTTAAATAAAATGTATTCTATTCCTATGCTAAGCGAATATATCAAAGATATGACAATTAAATTTTATAATACTAAATTTGACCAATTAGAAATACTTAAGGGTGTGTGTAAAATTAAAAAAGCACACCCCTTCCTCAAATATAAAATACCGCAACAACTGTGCATTATCTAACACTATCTAGTCATAAGTAGATTAAGTTAGGCTAAGACAAACATTACATAGGGTTTTTTTATCTTTCTTTTTCCCTAAATAAAACAGTCCACCTCCTAGTCAAACTACTTAATTATATTATAATATGAATAAATATATTATCCAGTGGGTTATGTTTCACAAACGGGAACTAATATTAATTATAAATATTGCATACAATGTACAATAAAATTGTAACTTGTAAATCATAAATATCGAATAAAGATTTTTAAACTAAAAAACTAATTTATTTAAAAATTTTGTTCTTCCATCACCTACGGAGTCTCGATTGGAATGTTTTTTCCAATATTGAAGAATATTTTTCTTACTACGCCGGTCGAAAGTACGGGGTTCCCGCTGCGATTTCACGGCAGAAAGTTTTATGCCGTGATCAAGTCGCGCATGCGCCCTACGACGGGGAGCCGAAATGATGTATTCATGCACTGACAATGAGACACGAGGCGGCAGAAAGTCCGAAAGTCGGTAGTCGAGCTCACTCTATTACTTATGTTTATAAGCCTAACCTTACTTGTGATTGTTATGAATGTATCTGTCTTGTTATGTGTCGATGATTTTAGGTTGAAACTAAGTTAATTAAAGCAAATAAATATTTATTTTAATGAAATGAGACTTATTAAATATTTGAATTGAAAAAAAAAAAAAAAAAACGAGAAATATGGGTGATTCTGTTCTAACTGTGATTTTTTTGATTAAAAATTTTAAGATTTTGGAATTAAACTTTTTCAATTTTTTTATGCATATTATTTATCTATTTTACTGTCAAAATAAAAATCTGAGAGGATTTTACTACCAACTTCGAAGCATCAAGAACGAGAAACAAATTTCAAATTTTACGTTCCACGGTACTGACTCATTTATCCATGGTACTGACATAAAATAAATTCGGTAGAAATTGTTTGAGAAAATGATTAAATTTATTTATAGATTCTGTTTTAACATTTTTAAACTCTTTTTAAATAATTATTTAACACATTAATGACAATTAATAACAATTAAAACGATTTAAACAGTAACTTTATAATTTATAGCAACTATAACCTAATTTATAGAATTTACTGAAAATTAAATTAATTAACATTGAATAAATTAAGAAAATTAATAAATTAACAATAATGAATAAATCAATTAATATTAAATTAATTAGTATATAATTTTTGGTTTTTATCACAGTTTTTTTTTAATTCTTGAACTTCTTCGCAATAACATTGTTTCATTTTTTTCTAAATTATCTTTAGCAACATCTTTTTCAAGGCATTTTAAATTTTTAGTTAATTTTGATGTTGAATTATCCGATTTCTTTGTTTTTGCTACCAATCTTTTGTTCATTTTTTCGGTTGTATCATTTATGGAGTAATCAATTTTTCCCATAGCAAAGTGTATGCATGGATTTTTATTCGAACAATCAAAACAACTCAATGAATTAAATAAAATAAAATTATGTTGTAGTTTATTCCGAGTATACTGATGTACTTTCATAGTACCGACGAAAGGCTTAAAATTATTTGGTAAAATTAAATCAATGGCTGATATTTCGTCTTCTGAAACGCAATCAATATATACAGATTTAACACGATCTCGCAAAATTGCTAGCAAAGAATCAAAATTTGACACATCCGTGCCGTATTTTACTTGGTCGTCAGCTAATTTTTTTATGTAGCCACCTATCCCATCAGCTGAACTTTTTCCATGGCCTGCCTCACTAAAGTTGTAGGTAATATCTTCTAACTGAGAATAGCACTGAGGAAAGTACTGCGTTATGAGATAAAACATTTTTTTATTGCGGTACTGCGTTGTTGGACCATCGCTCATTATGTGTAATTTTTTAATCTCTGGATTGGTAGCTAGATACACGTCAAGTATTTTTTTTATGTGAACAATAATTGCAGAAGGATCATGTCTGAGTGATTTTGACAAAGTAACAAAGCCATGGGAAGATTTCGAAGAGTAGACCATGCCAGTGTGTAAAGTACATTGTACTCTACTAGCCCCAAAGTGTACTGACTGAACTTCCGTTTCATACTTACAAGAATAATTTTCACTGAAGTCAATGAGAAGTCCTAACTCATTGCTTTGTAGAGACTGTGTAAGTTTTTTCATGGAATTATTTTGGTGAGTAATTCTGTATTCATGAGCTATAAACAAATCCAGTTCATGATTGAAATGGTTAATTGCTTGCCCTATCGTACATGAAATTTTCTTTTTTGAGGTAATTTTAACAGTTATTTTTTTTTTTGTTTTCTCATTTTTTCTTTGTTCTGAAGATACTTCCCATTTCATGAAAGATATTTTATCAACAGGATTAGTATCTTTTAAATTAAATTCCAATTTTTTTAACTTACACAACTCACACGCTCTTGAAAGACAATTTTCAGAATTACTGTCACACAAGAAACTATTCAAAATTTTATATGGCGTATTTTCTGTCAGTAACTTATGACTGTGAAAAGCTTGTATCAACAAAGAAAAGTTTTCATGAGTGAAACACGCACACGTATTTCGATTAGTAACTTTTGGTTCAATACAATATTTCGGGCGTAATTTTGCGAAAGTTGAATAGTTAACACTGTACGTACTTTGGGAACAAAATTTAGAATGTAAATCTTTAATCGTAGCATTCATATAACGCTTTGTTACTTGTTTACCATTCATTTTTATAGAAGCTTTTTTATCAGGAATTATCTTACTATTTTCTTCATAAAAACTTGTCACTCGATCTTGAATAAATTTTTGATTGCTTTTCATATTTTTTATATATTCCAATGGTTTATTACTCCTATGAACTCTTGAAGGAATAATAGGGATAACATTTTTCCTTATAGCAGATAGTTGTCGGTATTTTTTCACAACTTTTCCACAAATTGCTCTACCCAATATTTGCTTGAACTTTGAACTCCTTGACTCTTGATAAGATAATTTTAGTTGCTGTATCATGACTTGATGAAGTATTAATGTTTTGCGAACTTCGGGATTCACATTTTGACCATTCAACATTTTATCAACTTTATACTCAGGTGATGTCGAGTCTGATTTCTTGATATTCAAACGTTGTAATTTTTTATGTAAGCTATTAATTTTCATTCGCAGATTTTTATTATCATCCAATAATTTTTTATTGTCTCTGAAACATTTACGTAGATTTTTTTGTATTCGTTTCCTTCCTACCTTGGCTTGCTTAGATTCAACGTTATTATTCATATTATTTTGCTCCATTGTCAACTCAATATTTTCTTTTTGCCGTGTCCGTGAGTTTTTTTTCCATAAATTTTGTTGTTTGCGACGAGCTCGCTTTTCTCGTTCTGATAATTGATCAATTGACTTGAGTTTTCCTTCCTTTTTCCTTTTTTCATTTCTTGCTCTTTCACTCTGACAGTAATTTTTGTAAGCTTCTGGATCGTTCCGTCTTTTTTCTCTCCTTAATTTTTCAGCAATACGTTTTTGTTCCAAACGATGTTGTTTTACTTCGGCACTAACTTTATTTTTACGTTTGACTTTTATTTTTGATGACAATTGTTGAATTTTTCCACTTTTATTGTCACTTGTATCAGGTAACTTTTTAGTACGAAGTACTGGTGCCATCTGTATTAAAAAAAAATTACAATTAATGATTAAAATAATTTTACAACTAACTATATACTATTTTTATCAATTTTATTATTTTTTTACATGGTACTGACAAACACGGTACTGACATTTTCATTTTAAATAACAACTGTAATTGTTTGGTTATGTATTTGATAATATCTATTTACTCTAAAATTTAGACTGGTATTAAGTACAAGAATTTAATAGTTTGGTCAAAAAAAATTAATAGTTGATGAAGTTTATCAATACCACGGTATCGACAAAACAATTTATGACATACCTTTTTAAAAGTTGACTTCTAAAATGACACAAACTCTTGGCACTATTTCTTCAGCTCATTGTTTGTAAATATTACTCAGGTGACGTACTTTCAAGGTGGTTCACTAGACGTTTCATAAATCTCAATGTAGATGGCGCTCGAGTCGCACAAATTCAAATTCAAAAATTCGTTAAAATTTAAAGACAAAAGTTATTGAATCGGAATTCAATGTTAACTTAATACATTAAACAAAAAATGTGTCAATTTTGTTCAGTTTGATCATAAACATTAGAATTTATGAGGTAATTAGTTGAAATCATTTATTACGATAAAAAAAAACGAACAATTTATAGGTAAATTCTAGAAATGGACATGACAAGGTACTGACATTTAAGTGATATATTGTAAGTTTTCTGTAAGTGGCAAGTTATATTGTATAAAAATAATGTTGAAATATGTTTATAATTTTCCAATAAGCACAAAAATTTCATAAATTGATTATTAATTAATGACCTGTGAGAACAAACAATACAGGACATTGAATTTCACAGTTAGAACGGAATCACCCATATTTTTTATTCTGATAGATATTTTCAAATAAATAAATTCATTATTGAACAAATAATTATTTGAAAAAATACACAGATTTTTTTCTTAATTTTTTTTTCTATGCATTTTACGATTATTATTTCATTTTTCTATTTTTTTTTAATTTTTAACATCAGAGTTAATTTATAATATATTTATAATTTTAAATTTATTTAATAAAATTAAGATCTTTTCTCGAAAGAAAGTAGTAATATGATAGATTATAAATTAATATCTTTATTGACAGGTGTATTTGATGCCTGCCCCCCCCCCCCCCGACCAGCAGCACTCGCTTCGCTCGTGCCGCAAATGTCGGAGGCAGGCATCAATTTTTTTCAACGCAATTTTTTGCGTACTTTCGACCGGATAGCAAGAAAATTAGTATACACTACATGGGCAGAAATTTGAGAGCCCTGAACTGCGCGACATGATGCCCTCGGCTTCGCCTCGGGCATCATGGCGCGCAGTGCAGGAATCTCAACTTTCTGCCCTTGTAGTGTAATATACTATAGAAGTTCAATGAATACGTTTTTGTTTCTTAGAACATTTTATGAGAAAAAATTAATATTTGTCAGCATCGAATTTTGTTTTTAGAAAAAATATGGCTATGAAAATATACTTCTCTAAGATCTCCAAATGTTCACATCGTAGAAAAATGCACAAAGAAAAGTATACCTTGTGGACAGCTGAGCTGTAAAGTTCAAATAAGTGCATAACATTTTGATTTTAAATAAAAAACAGTGTAACGAGTGACAAATTTAAAGTAAAACCTAAAGTAAATTCATTAAACAAATTAAACTTTTAACTGCATAATAATTAAAATAATAATTAACGAATGAATAGTGACAAAATAATTAATAAAGTAACCACGTGTGTCAACGAAAGAACTTCAGGTATTATCTATCTTTTGTAACTCTGCCAAATAAATTTTTAAATGTTAATTTACTATTAGATAAAAATTTGTATGTAATTTAATCAATGAAACGAAATTTGTGTTCAACCATATAATCTATATATTAAATAATATGAATCATAATTTTATTAATAAAACCTGTCCCGTTAATCTTCTGGGTTCCCGGTCTAGTGGTTGAAACATATCACATGCATAAAAATGATTTTGTTGAAATAACAAAAGACGGAATAACTGAAAATATATTCTGGTAACAAATGAGTGTAGTTGTACTATGCTATAGCTGATTATAGCATATTTTTAAATGTATTCTTATAAAATTTACTGTAACAAATTGATTTGTTATTCCAACAAATACTCATTGTTATTGATACAAATTCTCTTTATTACTTCAACAAATTGTCTTTGTTACTTCAAAAAATTTTCTTTGTTATTTTAATAGTATAATTTTGCTGCTTCAACAAAAAAATTTGTTACACCAACTCAAGTATTTTGTCGAATCAACTTAAATATTTTACTATAGTAACAGAACTGTTTTGTTGTTATAACAAATAACTTGTTATAACCTAAATTTTGTTATTTTAACATATAATTTGTTATATCCCTATCTTACCACAAATTCATTTGTTACCGCAACATATCTTAGGTTATCTTAACGAAATTTTTTTCTGCGTGCAGAACCAAAATAAATTTAATTCGTTTGTCCAATCCAGAAATAACAAAATAAACCATATCTTTGTTTCAAATAAATTAATTTAATTGTGTCAAATAAGTATTAGTTGGTGGTATTTAAATAAGAGATTTCTTGATGAGAACAAACGAGTTTCATTGGATTCAAATAAATTGTTCTCTCAGTGTGTGTAATTTTTTATACAGCTGAGAAGTCAAAAGCGATTGCAGCGCTGCATCTACTGTTATGTATTTCTTTACATTTTGCTTGTGAATAACTATTACAATAATTGTAATTAGATCAGGAATCATGGACGGTTTCACGATTCCTTTAATTTTTATGGTAATTCTTAAAGAATATTTCTCGTGTAAAAATGATGAAATAAAATGACCAATGTATGAAATCATCATCTTCCGTATGCAATATAATAAAAGTAAAAACTTTGTTGAGCAGATTGTTTTCTCCACCGTAACTCTCTAACATACATATACATACTCAGTGACTATTTTACTTCATTACTAAATCTTAAGATTACGCCTACATTGTGTCATCAGTCCAGACGCCTTGTAACTCATTCTGAAATCTTCAACGTTGACTATACTCTGACACTGATAAACTTCCTTCCTAATTCAGTGACACCACACAATAAATAATTAAACAAGCAAACAAACAAACAAAAAAATCAGACGCTAGGCAGACGTAAAAATTCTCATAATAGCAAATAATAAATAATAAAAAGCAAGAGATTATCAATTGTTGATTGTGATAGATTTCTCTAATGATTCAATAAAAATAAATGGTTGGAAGTCATACAAGATAGTACCTAGGATATAAGTAGTATGTAGTAGTATAAGTAGTAGTAGATCAGATCAACCTGCGCGCGTCGGCGAGATCTGGATAGCAATCTTCGACACGCATTGCAAGCTTATCGAGTCATGCCGGGAGAGTTAAGTCTTACGTAGCTATTCCTCCGTGGCAGATAATGCCGCATCGATAAATATTATCTCTGTTGAGTCTCTGCTCCTTTTTGCCACTGGGGATAGTTGCCACGACTGGTGCATACTTACACACTGCTAACTGTCTGTATGCTGCCTCATGTAACAACAGCAACAACAACAATAATAACTATGACAAAAACTTAAACAGGAACAAATAGTAACTACTGTCACTTATACAATTACAAATGCTGTAATACCGTTTATACACTAAAAAAAAAAAAATTAACTTGATTTAAGAAGAAAAATTGTTAAAGTGAGAAATTTTCCTTTCATTTGAGTGAATTTTACTTGATTAATTAATTTTTTGTCTTGAATAAGTTAATTTTTAATTTTTTTTTTGCATGCCTTAAGCGCGAAGCGCGCAGGTATGCTCTACTCTCGCCTAAAAATCGTGATTTCGATTAAAACGTGATTTTCATAATTTAAACGAAAAAAATTATGGATAAAAGGCATATTGAAATAAATAATAGTAACTACAGAGCACGTTAAAAAAATTTTCTTATCGATTAAATAAGATTTCTCAGAAAAAACTCGTTTTTCTGATGAATTAAATGAATAAGAGCGTGGTATTCACGGGAGCACTGGGCTTGATAACACCACAACTTTGTCAAAAATCACTTTCACGATTTAATTTTTGGAACGAAGTTCCTTATCGTACGTTGCGAAAGGGGGCTAGACGGAAAAAATTCATACGAAAAGTTGTAACAACACTTTTTGCTATAGTAAGCTATTGTAAGCCGTGCGGCGTGCGCATGTTTCTCTGTCTGTCTCTCTCTCTCTCTCTTATAGAAAGCAAGCCAGTTCCCTGATATAAAAATACTTACTATAAAAATACTTGTAGTATAGGAAGTTTAGTCAAAGTTAACGTTAAGTTTACTTCAAGACTTGTACAGTAAAACTTCTATACAATTTGTGTTGAAATTGTATAGTAACTTAAAGTTGGAAGATTTTTTAATGAAAAATTACTGTAACTTTAACTGTAAAATTTATAGAAAAATTAATGTTACTTCAAGTTATATTTATTTAGACCTTCAAGTTGATTAGAAAACCATGATCAAAAAAAGTTTTTTGCAAGTTAATTATCAATCACTTCTTATAAAAAATTAATGAAAAATAATAGGACGATAAATAAAAATTTTAATGCTTTGTAAATAATTTCATAAAAGGTTTCAGAGTAATTTTATATTTAAGAAAATTAAACATCATATAATTTCAGATATTTATTTTTATTAATAAATTATTAAAACATTTTTTTACATTTTTAAAGCTAAAAATGAAAATCAATCTAGCTGATATTTGATAATTTTAAGAATTTTTTTTAACAAGTAAATTATGATAAAAAATAATTAGAAAAAAAGTTGACATGTAGAAATTTACAAAAATTAATAATGCAATTTTTTATAAATAATTTTTTGGAACAATTTATTTGTTAAAAAAAATTAAAAAATAGTCAAGTGACTGCTTACTTTAATGTCATAGCTAAAAACAAAAAACTTTTAAATTTAATTAACTCACTCACTTTATATTCATAACTGCACATACACTTTTACATTTTATCTATATATATATATATATATATATATATATATATATACATATATATATATATATATATATATATATATATATATGTATATATACTAGCTGACCCGGCAAACATTGTTTTGCCATGTGAATAATTTCTAGAGAACTTCTAGTGTCGGAAAAAAATTACTAACTTATTGGAAGTGTATAAGGATGTGGAATATGAGTGAAAAAGGCCTGGAGCGCTGTGAACGATGAGGGAATGTTGTTTAAAAATAACAAAACACCAAACATTAATTGTTTTAATTTATTAAAAGTAATAAGTATTTATATAATTAATTAATTACATAATATTAATTTCTTAATGCTGCAGCAATAACAATATTTTTTGTTAGCCCGTCTTTAGCTAATACAAACAAACTTGATGGTTTACCTACTTGAGAGCATGCAACGTATAATTGTCCGTGTGAAAAACATGGTGTGCTCAAATCTAAGCCACAAACAGACATTGTTTGGCCTTGGGATTTATTAATAGTCATTGCAAATGCCAATCGAATCGGAAATTGAATATGCTTAAATTGAATTGGCACATCTGTAGGTATAATAGGTATTCGTGGTATCAATATATTTTCACCTCGAAACTTGCCATTTAAAATGGTGCCTTCGATAACGTTTTTCATTAATTTTTTAATGACTAATCGCGTACCGTTGCATAGCCGTGGCGGGTTCAAATTACGAAGCAAAATAATTGGAGATCCAACCTTCAATTGTAAGTTATGTGGTGGCATGCCTGGCAAATCTAGTGAGTTCAAAAACTCTGTTTTATATTTACATAATGTAAATTTACCCGTACAATACGGGCATTCTTTGTCCATAGCACCAATTACTACTTTTGAATGAGCATAATATTCAATATCGGGCTCACACTGGAATGCTCGACGCAGAAATGATGTAGCTACAAATGCTCGATGTGCCTGTTGGCGTTGTTGGTCATTCGCTCTGCGTCTATTGACAGAAAAATGGTGTGATTGTCGTTGTTCTAATCTCATGACTTCATTGCGTTCAGCTCGTGTATCGTCTGATTGTTCTTGACGCAAATGCGCCATTCTCACACGCGCTTCAGTATTTTCTTCCTGAACTTGTTCTTCGGTTCTTTGGGCTCTTCTATTTCGAATGCTTCTAGATTTATTTGTATCACGGCTCAAATTGGCCCCTTTGCGTTTTGTTGGCATTGTTCACTGTACAATACAAAACACACATGAATAGAACTGATTGACTTATTTAATTATTATATTAATCATTTATTTTATCTTTGATTACATTAAATATACATGTAAAAATTAGATAGTTTCACGAAAGCGAAAAATTTTGTTTCTTAATTATATCGAAAATACATATTGTTAGAAATAGTGAAAAAAAAAAATTCTGTCGAAGTTAGAGCTCTTATAAGTAAACACAAAAAAAATTTCCCAATTGTAATAAAAATCTAACTTTCACCGAATTCGTTTTTCATCATTCCCAACAATATTTTCGTTATAAATAAGAAAGAATAATTTTTGATTTTATAATAAACGTAAAAAATAATTTATACTTACAACTCAACAGCCGTTGTTTGCGGGAACTCGTGACACGTGTTGAGTATTTTAGAGGTTATGTTAGTCACTTAATTAACTGATCGTGCGATTTACACTCAAAATTAATAATTTTATTAGTTATTAATAATTAATTATATTCAATAATATTAGTTATTATTAAATAAATAATAAAGTTACTCGAGAATATATTTGATATGAGAGTTACACTGAGATAGTAAAAATGTTTAACTACTACGCTTGAAGCATAAACACTAATAATAGCTGAAAACTGTAGAGGTAACATCCCTACTCCGTGCTGTTTACAGGGTGAGAAGTGACACCGGTAGACACATGGAGGGGATAACTTACCAAGTGATAATAATTGATGTTATCGAGCGGGATAGAAAATGATAAAATTATGAAAATGACTATTAAAAAGCAAGGGTTGGTGATAAAAAAGTGCAAATTTAGAGTTAAATGTATTTTTTGATGCCACATAATAAAAAAATAAAAAAAAAAAATTTTATCAAAAAAATAAAAAAAAAATTTTTAAGGTGAACACCCCTTATCACTTAGAGGTTAGAAAAATAGATAGTAGCCGATTCTCAGGCTTACTGAATATGCATAAAAAATTTCATGAGAATCGGTCAAGCCGTTTCGGAGGAGTATGGGAACGAACATTGTGACACGAGAATTTTATATATATATATATATATATATATATATATAAATTGCTGTGCGTTAGTCTCACTAAAACTCAAAAACAGCTGGACCGATTTTCAAAATTGTTTTTTTGATTTGTTCGCTACGGTTCAGAGATGATTCAGTAAAAAATTTTTTTCGAAAACTCGACAGTTCAGCTAAAAAAATCATTATCATTAATCATCATCAAATAATAAAAAAATATAAAAATAAATTGCTGTGCGTTAGACTCGCTAAAGCTCAAAAACGGGTGGACCGATTAAAAAATTTTTTTTTGGTTTTGTTCGCTATAGTTCAGGGATGATTTAAAAAAAATTTTTTTGGAAAACCCGAAAGTTCAGCTAAAAAAATAAAAAATTGTTAATTTTGTATCGGAATCGCTATTGTTACGCTTGAGCCTCAACCATAAGGTTGCAAGAGTGTACCAAAATTCTTCAATATGTAGGAAAATACGTACAAGTATACTGAAAAGTTATACTACTTACCTATATTCAGTTTGTAGGACATAACCACAAATCTCAAGAAGAAACTCAAGAAGAATGTTTGTCATTACTTTTGTTTTGTTCGTGTTTATTTTCATATTGTTTATATTTATCTATATATATATAACAATGAATAGCTGTGCGTAAGTTCAGCTAAGGAAATCAACAGATCTAAAATTGTTAATCGTCTATCTTCTGTATATATGGACGAAAAAAATTTCATGAATTCAGTGTTGATTTCTTGGGATCTTGATTTTCAGGCAATAATAAGAAGCGAGTTTCATTTAATAACTTGACAAAATTCTAACTGTTCTTCATACAGCCAGTATTTATTTTTTATCGAAGTAGATTAGAGTTTAAAGATTGATAATCGCTGATCGAAAGGTGTAACAAAATATATTGTAGGTGATACGAAGCTCACCGGGTCAGTTAGTACATTATAGAAATAATATGTCAGAAATAAGTGACTAAAGTTGCATCCGCGTCAAGCATCTTGGATAGCTCATCTGGTAGAGAGCATATAAGTAAAATTTTTGAGGTGATAATAAACCAGGCAATCCTCAAAATCTGTAAAGCAAATAACATTTTACCTGACCAGCAATTTGGTTTTCGTCACAAACACTCAACACTGCATGCCATTAACAAATTTACATCTGATATCTGTAGAGAACTAAATGCGGGAAAATGCGTTGGCGCTTGTTTTATCGACCTAGAAAAAGCTTTCGACACTGTATGGCTCGACGGCCTATTTTTCAAACTTCTTTCTTATCATTTTCCCCATCACCTTATCAAAACGATCTGGAATATGGTTCATGGAAGATCGTTTCAGGTATCAAACGGCTCTGAACTATCATCACTTTCTTACAATATTTCAAACGGCCTACAACAAGGTACAGTAAATTCACCTCTTTTATTTAATCTCTATACCATTACACTATTATCTCTATACGGACTAAACGTAAACGAAGACAAGAAAGCCATAGCGTTTGCCGACGATCTCCTAGTTTATGTCACCGGCAATAAATCAACAGTTATAAATACCTGACTCTAGATGCTCTTCGAAAATATCAATAGCTACCTCCACACATGAAAACTTAAAATGAACACCTTTAAATGTGAATCAATCCTATTCCGACCAACATTAAAAAACGCACATTGTGATATCAGAAAAAATTTGAAAAATTTCCAAATTCAAGAAAACAAAAACTCAAACAAACTAGTCCTTCATAAAGACGTAGTAAGATATCTGGGTGTTTACCTAGACAATAAACTAAACTTCTACTCACACATAGACACACAAATTACCAAAGCAAAGAAACAATTTAAAAGCCTGTCTAGATTATTCTATTCTAAATTTCTGAATAAAAGAGTAAAAATTTTGTGTTACCAACTCTTGATTAGACCAATAATCACATATGGTTGTCCTATATGGTTTAACATCCCACCTATTGAAATGGAAAAGCTGAGAAAATTTAAAAGACAATGTCTGAGAGCTTGTCTGAATATGTACAAGACACCTGACTCAAATTACACCAAATAGTATAGTAACCTCACACTCTTAAACTTAGCTAAAATAGAGCGTATCGACAACCATATCATACGCCTATGCCGCAATCACTTTGCTAGTGCCTCCTCCTCCACAATAAACAGCTTAATATCTGGTCCATTTTACCCACAACCAGCATATTTTCAAATAGCAATGAAGTCGGGATTCACTCCTCCCGAAATATTCACTTACTTGGACAGTCTGAGCTACATACAAGACTCAAACAGTATACCCCTAATATACCACGTCAAAAGAGGTCCCAACACAAAAGCTATTACTTATGACCCAAAAGCATTATCATTCTTAGACCTAAAATACTGCACCTCAATACCCCTGAAAGATACAACAAATAAACCTCATTCCCGCAAAGAGTATTGGTGGCTCACCTAATCACAAGTTCTTTTTCTTTAATTGTTTTGTTGTTCTCTTTTAATAGCTTCCTCTTTCTTTTTGTCTTCTGGTTCTATTCTATTATTATGTTATATTTTTTAATTTTAATTGTTGTTGATTTAATGTCTCTCATGTACTATTCTAATAACGTAAGCCTTTTTTTATGAAAATTAAGTTTCTTTTTTAGGCTAACTAGTATAAATCATGTATAAACACTTTATGTATTTAACACAATAAGAATAAGAAAAACTATATTATTTACTTCACTATGTACAGCCCCTGAGGCTTATCAGGTATTAAGAAATATCATTTATGTTATCCTCTATGAGAGCCCGTATGGGCCAGGTAGACAATTTATTTTAAGTAACAGGTCTTACGTTTATACCTGTTTATTATGTTTATATCTATGTATCAATGATTTAAATAAATAAACGCTTGAATAAAAAATCTGGTAGAGAGCTTGTCTCCTAACCAATCAACCCAGATTTTTCATAAACAGAATTGAAATAACTATAAACAAGCAGAAATTATGCATACATGTTAAAATTTTTCTTTAGCTCGACCTACAGAGGGGACAATACTACTCGCGGGAAAATTTAAATTAAAAACGAATAATTTTTGTTATGATCTAAATACTTTATGCATGACATAAGCGCTTAAGGCATTCTCATTTTGATTTTCCAAACTTTTTTTTATCAGTGGATGTTTAAATAAAAAATTACACGTTTATATTTGAATGGATGCTATTAAATAGGTATGCTTTTACGTTTCCAAAGCATAATTTTTATACTTTTTTAGATTAAGAGCAGTAGTGCTTTGTACACGGAGAAAAATTTGTAGTAACCTGTTTCTATAATAAAATGATCATTATAGGTATCAATCCTATGCTCATTATGGGAATTTTGAATTTTGTTAACTTGAGAACATTTGCCAGTGTATGGTTACAATGTTTGTTCCAGAAAACTTTAAACTAATAGGCCAGTTTCTTGTATGGTTCGAAATCTCGGGCTGTCAATTTTGTCCTATTTATATTTAAAATATATAAAAAAAATAGTCTGGAAAATATTTTCATTATATAGAGCTGCTAATATTTAAACTACATTCTGAGTATATTTTTTATATATTCGACATTTATATTTATCATACAAAAAATAGTATATTACACCCCTAGGGAAGTAAAGTAAGAAATGTCTCAGATCACAGGTAATTGTTGGCCGAGGCTTCGCCTCGGCCAACAAACATATGATCTAAGGCTTTCTTATTTACTTCCCGAGGAGTGTATACTATTTTTTTCCCCGACGAAGGCGGAAAGCGGCAACTTCGTTTCGCGCAGCGGGGCTAAAGTTAACGCTTTACGCCCGGAGAGGAAAAAATATATTTTGCGTATATTTTTCTTATATCAGAAATATATTTTTTATATACAAAAAACGGCCAAAAGTACTGTAATTAGAATATATTTGAAGTATACGTGAAATATATTTTTATATATTTCACGTATATAATAAATATATTTTATTTATGTTCAAAATATAAAATGACGTATATTTTTAATATATCCAAAATATATATTATTTCCATGGGGGATATTATGGGAATAGTTCCTATAATATTATGGGAATGACGCACGTAATAATAGAAAAATGTTTATTTTCATAATAGTAAAGGAATCACTTCAAAAATATAAAGTAATTAATTATAGCAATAGCTATAGCAATTCTAAAGTTTTTCTAATAAAAGGGATATTTTCTCACTATACAATTACAGGAACAAAATAGATATGGATATTCATCATTTATATTTACAATTTCATTTTATTTTTAAAATAAATTATTTATTTACAATACATACGTTGAAAATTAATTAAATCCACCTTTTAGGTATGTAACTTTTATTGTTCATATGAAGAATATTAGTTATTTTACATATTTCAAATGATGTTATTGGGAATCAAGTAAAATTATCGAAATTACTAATAATTTCAAATGCTCCAAAGTAGTCAAAATTAGTCGAATGATCCATAAAACATTTTATTATGAGTGTAATAATATTAAATTTTCAGCGTTATAGAAACTTTATTGCTTTTCTATAGATTAGAAAAGTGATTCTTGTACTGTTGAGT
The DNA here is from genome assembly GCF_020080835.1 of Cotesia glomerata. NCBI lineage: Eukaryota > Metazoa > Arthropoda > Insecta > Hymenoptera > Braconidae > Cotesia > Cotesia glomerata. The sequence goes on along the minus strand of NC_058163.1, from coordinate 6,465,092 downwards.
GAAAAAATATTACTTCAATATTATGGGAACCATTCTTATATATTATGGAAATCATACCGATAATATTACAACTATAAGTATATAGGTATCGTTTCTATAATTATAGGAACCATTCCCATAATTATAGAAACATTTTCCAAAGATTACGGGTAGAATTCCCATAATCTAAGTAATCGCTCCTAAAATGGTAAAGGAAAACATTTCATTAAAATTATAGGAACGATTTCCACTTTTTTTTCCGTGTACAAAATATGTTTAAATTATAAACAATTGAAATTGGACAGTATCTTGACATTAGGATTTCATATAATGTTTGGAACATCGAAATTAGAATTTTGAAAAATTGAATATTTAAATTTCTGATCTTAGTTTTTTGTCGAAGTGTGTCCGTAAAAAAGTTTTGACATCAAGTCTTTTATCCATAGACTCGATAGAGTCTATCGCCAAGTTCCGTTAAAATCCGTTGTAGACGGAGCGCCAGATTACGGAGTATGTCTACTGTAAGCAGAACGATATTTAAAGGTTGCAAAATATTATTAATTTTACAGACCATTCTTTCCTTCAATAATATTTTACATTACTATATTGTTTACACCAAGTAAGTTCCAAAATTGTTTTTGTTAATTTTTAAATTTACAACAAATTTTTTTTCAATTTCCGAAAATCATATTGGTTTCTTGGATTTTTTTTATTTCATATCTTTTTGTAAAAGAAAAAATTTTTTTTACTAGTTTTTTAAACGTGGGCTAATGGATAATCTAATATTTTTAACTTCCCGCTAAGAAAATCGAAGATTTTCAAAAATCGGGAAGTTATTTTTTTCACCCCATTTTACGAAAATCGAGTTTTCATCGAATCTCGACGTTTCGAGGTCCTAGGAAGCTTCCCTGACTATTCCCGCGATGGTGTCTGTATGTCTGTATGTGTGTGCGCGCGCGTGCGTGTGTGTGTGTGTGTGTGTTTGTATGTGTGTGTGTGTGTATGGATGTATGTAAACCTCTCATAACTTTTGAACAGCTTGACCGATTTAATCGCGGTTCCCTTAGAGGAAAGGACAGTCGGCCCGAGCTTGGCCAAGGCTTGGCGCAATGCTCATTAACTCTGGGGCAAGCTTAAAATCCAAGCTTGGCCCAAGTCCGTCTAAGCATACAAATGATAACTTCCTGCCAAGACTGAATATCAGTACTGTGCCAAGACTGAAAATAAGTATTGTGCCAAGACTGAGAATAATTATTGCGCCAAGACTGAAAATAAGTATTGTGCCAAGACTGAATTTTAGTATTAAGTCAATACCGATTTTCAAGTCTGACCCATGCCTGGTTACCAGGACTGGGCCACAGTTACTATTAAAGTCTGGCCCATGCAATTTGATAAAAAGTGATAAAAAGAAATTTTTATTTGTAATTTTTTTTTATTTTAATTTCTATGCAGGGCTAACGCAAGTTTAGTTCCTTTGACTCTTAATTTAGATCTAACTTTTATTAATTATGAAAATAAAGTGAAAACTGCATTTGCCCTAACCGAGATTTGAACCCGAGCCGCGCGCTTGCTAGACCGATAACTAACCCCTACGCCGTACGACCGATAAATTGATCTACATCTCATCATTTTTATAAGTGACAGAGTGTGACGGTTTATTGTTTTCACAATTTATGTTATTTAATATTGTGTTTTGATGAAAATTAACGATTTTCCACAAATGTTTATTAATTTAAAAAAATACAAAAGTATTTTATTACTTTTATTAGTCCTTATATTACTTTAGTATTTATACATCGTTCTGAATACTTTTAATATTTTGTTATAAATTTTAATGTTTAAAATTATCAATACTAAAAACTCCACTGTAAATTATTATATTTTAATTTTTTTAAGACCGTATCAATCTTGACGATATGTAATTGTTTTTGTTAAATAATAAATTTTCAATTTAAGCATTTTCTAACAAATATGCATTAAACAATAAATATCTACATTATTGCTCTAATCAGGACTAAATTCTTCTATAATTAATTTAAATCAGGATGTTCACAAACAAATAAACCTTTAACAATTTTCATGTAAAATCAAAAACTCAATACAAATATCTAAAAAAATAATAAATTAATAAATATCTTAAAATTTTACAATATAAAAACACATAGTCCTCAATTTACAAAAAATTACTGCGCATGACATTTTAATATATAAACAAATTTTTTTATTTTATTTTTATATTTAGAGTCCGTAATAAATAAAATGAACTATATCCAATTGAATAGATTAAAAAACTCGTCAAAAATTTTTTTCCTATTATTCTCTAGTCAAAGACTGGAACCTCATGTTTATTTAAAGGTTATTGTTGACAATTTGTTACTTGTTAATAATGACTAGAAGATAATAGGAAAAAAAATCATTGGGCCGGCCACATTATTGGGGAAAGTTTTAAATCTAAATATGTGAATAAAAATATTATGAATTTGTAAATTTTAACTTAAATGGATAACTTGTGGTCAATTACGACTTGGCCGATAAAATAGTTATTTTCGTAATACTATAAAATATAATTAATACACACTGAAAAAAAAAGTTTTTTTATACCTAGGAAATTTTTCCTTATGGTTAAAAAATTGGTATTCTTATGATTAGAGTACGAAAGTTTTTTTAACGATAAGAATAAATTTTTCTGCCTGTCAAAAAACTAGCCTTATAGTAAAACGTGGTATTCTAAGGTTAAGAATCAATTTTACCAGACTACTACCTTAAGGTTTTAAATAAAAAAAACTCGAGTAAAAAATTTAATATTCTAGGTGGAAAAAAAATTTTTTTTTAGTGCATAGACACTATAGTTGAAGCAGAAACGGATTTCAAATTTTTTTTAAGTATATACTACATAGAAAAAAACAACAATAAAATGACAAAAAAACTGTAAAATTTACAGTTTTAACAATGTCAATAGTGGCTGGGTATTGCGTCAACACTGGCAAACCAAGACATCAGTTGAATATTGACTGGCCCTTGGGCCAAGGATAATAAGCCAAAACAGAAAAAACAATTAATGTGAATCAAGTAAATAATTTTGAAGAACTTCATCTCATTGATTTAAGGAAGTTCGAGCGTAACTAATGAGTCAAAATAATGTTAAAATTTTTTTTAAATTTTAGTCTTCCCAATATTCGTCAAAATTCTTTATTTTAATTTCAAATAACTTTAACAATTTAATAATTGATGATTTTTACTTATTTAATAAAGTAAAGTAATAAAATGACTTTGGTATTTATTACTTGACGGAATAAATAAACAGATTTGGCAATAGCGCGTTTGATTATACCCATAACAGAGACGTGGATAAGTGTGTGGGTTAAACATTTCTCTCTCTGTAACTATATTTCTATCCTTTTGTTTTTTCTCAGCTGTTGACGCGATGTTGTCAAATCTTTATTCGAATAAATGGCTGACGATAAACCAGTTACAAACATAAAATTTGACTTTAAATATTTCAAAAATTATATCGGTAATGTATTATTATTAAATTGTTTTTATATTTGCAATAATCCAAGTTTCTTGTGTATAGTTTTTTATCAGTTAAAGTTGGGAGGTTAATATTGAAAAAAATAATTAGTCTCGACAAAAGTTTGTCCGGCATAAGAGCCTGTGTATAAGGAGATGAAATATGTGATTTTTAAAATTTAATATCTAAGTAACTAAACTGTGAATCTTTTTAAAATTTTGGGATTAGATCAATTACGTATTTATTTATACGTATACTTAATTTCAAAGCTCAAAATTGGAAATTATTTTTTACATTAGATTCGCTCGAACCTCCTTAAGTAAAAAAATTTTTAAACCAAGAAATTTTTCTTGGTTTAAATAATTTCAACTTGATTAAAGAATTTTTCGTCTTGATTTAAAACAATAAAACTTTTCAAAATTATTTTCTTTTGGTTCAAGAATTTTTCACTTGATTCAAGTTAACTTTTTTTTTTCTGTGAAGCCTTGTTAATTAAATATTGGTTAACTCTTGAATCAAGGCTGGAAAACCAAGAAAATTCTTCATGAAGCTTAAAAAACTGCGTCGAATGCTACCAACCGCGTGAAAATCGGTTCATTAATTTAAAAGTTATTGCGATTTAAAAATTCAAAAAATAGTGTTTTATCAAACGTCTATCAAACTTTTGTGCTCGAAGAGCTCAAAAGCATACAAGAGCTATTTTTTTTAGCTTGGAGAGCTCAAAATAACACACAAATTGTATTTATGAGCTCGAAGAGCTCAAAAACGTCATAAGTGCAATTTCAAACGTTTAGGTATGTTCAATTCTTAGCTAATTTCACAATTAATCAATTATTTCATTTTTTATAATATTTACTAATTTTTTGAGAATTATTCAGTATGTGAAAAATAAACGTAAAATCTTTAAATATTTTACTCTCGGCTGTAAGTTTTTGGATACATGCATGCCGGTCGCTAGACTCAAGTACCTACTTTTATGACTCTGTCCGTTGAGGTCATATAAATGCAGTCTCTTGTTCTCTTCGTAACCCGAGCGATCATCTGGTTCGATTTAAAATATTTTTCGTTCTAACTTTCCCTTTTTTTATATGTGTAATATTTTTGTCAACGTATTTTTCTTAACAATATTTCTCGGAAATGTACTCCCAATAATAAAATGAAGAGAGTCTCCGTACTCTGTTGTGCTTAAAATACTACCAAAAGAGTCAGTCCAAAAGGATCTCTCCGAGCGACAACTACGTCAATTTCAGTCAAGTTCCAAGTTTAAATCGATTCCTCTTTCTTAGCATTTCGTTTTTCAACTAAGTACCAATTTTTACGATCTACATTAACATCATTTAATCGCTGAGTTTCACTTAAAGTGAATTGTGAGGTGAAATATCAGTGTCTTTTCATCAATCTGTGATTGAAATTCACCACGACGTTGATTCACCACCATCATCAGAACTCTACAATCACGAGCTTAAACTCTACAATCACATCTCTCGACCTCTCGAAGTCACTGAATATTAGAGCCCACATCCTACCAAAGCTGACCAACTCTCTGCCATCAACAAGTCAAGTAGAGAAAACGTGGCCTCATCTTCAAGGGTTAAAGCTTGCTGACCCGGACTTCTGCACCACAGGGCCTATCGATGTAATACTCGGCGCAGATGTCTATGGTCGGATTATCGAAGAAGGTATCATCAAAAGGCAGCCCATCAATGCCGACTGCCCAGCTCACAAAGTTCGGATGGATAATCTCCGGTCCCGCCGGAAGTAAGAACGATCCTCATACGTTATGCACACTCCATCTCAAAGTTGACTTCTGACTTAAACGATAAACTTCAGCGATTCTGGACGCTAGATGAGATTCCAAGTACTTCAAATCTGAAGCTCACCAAGGCAGAGGAAGAATGTGAGAATCACTTTCTCACGACTCACGCTAGAGACAAAGACGGTCGATACATAGTTCGGCTGCCTTTCAAAGCTTCTCCAAGTCATCTTGGAGATTCCAGGCCTAAAGCTCTGCGCATGCTATACTGTCTACAGAAGAAATTCAGTTTGAATCCCACTTTCAAACAAACCTATATAGATTTCATACAGGAGTATGAAAACCTGCAGCATCTTGTTCCCCGTCTCCAGCTAGCAGACCGGAGCCAGACTTAGCATACTACCTGCCACACCATGGCGTCCTCAAAGAAAACAGCTTGACCACAAAGCTTCGAGTCGTGTTCAACGGTTCCAAGCACCACCAGCAGCGGAAAGTCACTCAACGATCTATTACATTCCGGAGTGAAAGCTCCAGATCGACTTATTTGACGTTCTTCTATTTTTCCGGCTGCACCGATACGTCTTCTCCGGGGATATTGAGAAGTTCTACAGACAGATAAAGGTCCACCCGGATGACTGGAAGTTCCAACGAATACTATGTGGTATTCTGGCAGCCAACTGATCACTTACGAGCTGACTACAAACACTTACGGGCTAGCAAGCGCCGCCTTCCTGGCCTTACGCGCATTTCAACAGCTTATCATTGACGAGGGTGATAAGTACCCTTTGGCACTTCAAGCCCTCTCACGAGGACGTTACGTCGATGACATCGTCGGCGGCGCTGATACCATTGAAGAAGCCCAAGCTCAAATCAAGCAAATCATCGATCTTTGCATGGCGGGCGGTTTTTCCTATTCAAAAATGGATCAGTAATCAAAGGATATACTTGCCCATGTGCCTCCAGAGAAGCATCTTGAAGCGCTTTCTAAATCAATGGACGAAAACTCCATCGTTCACGCTCTCGGTTTGGCTTGGCATCCCAGAGTTGATACCTTTAACTCCACGACTAAGTTTGCCACTGACCCACTTGTGACCAAGCGAAAGATCCTATCCGCCATCGCACAGATCTTCGATCCGCTTGGATTCCTGACGCCGGTGGTCATTGTGGCTAAAAGTCTTCATTCAAGAATTATGGACGGTGAAATTGGGATGGGACGATGAGTTATCCCAGGACGCCTCCCGCATTTGGAGCAGTATCTAGACCAACTTCAAGAGCTTCAGCAACTTTCCATTCCTCGATGGATTCAGCTAACTTCAACCTCATCATTTGAGATCCATGGATTCTGCGATGCATCACAGAAGGCCATAGCAGCAGTAACTTACGTGCGAGTTTTAATCAACGAGACTCCCATCGTTACTTTAATATGCGCTAAAAGCCAAAGTCGCACCACTCAAGCGCCTCACCATACCTCGCGATTGGAATTAGCTGCTGCTGTTGCTTGCTCTCGCGTTTACTCAAACATGTCATCGCCTCGATGAGTTGGGACAACCATTCCATCTACTGTTGGACAGATTCCTCCATCACCTACACTTGGGTTAACAATCATCCCTCGCGTTGGAAGGAATTTGTGCACAATCGAGTAATTTCATCCAGAAGCTCTACCATCGGCTCAATGGAGGTTTGTTCCTGGCAGATTAAATCCAGCAGAACTGTGCCACTCGTGGATTAACACCGTCCGAGCTTATTAATCACTCCCTTTGGTGGAATGGCCCTTCCTGGTTGGCTCAACCCGCTGAATCTTGGCCAGGCCAAATGAAGTTCAAGCTGACTTCGCGCCTGAGAACCTGGAAGAACGATCGGCAAATATCAACGTCATCGCCCTCATCCCTGAGCCAGTACTTCCTGCCATCTCTTCAACCGAGCTTGCACTCTCACCCGACTCATTCGAGCCACAGTAATCTTTGATCGAGGCGGTTGCACGACTCAAGAAACAAACGCCATCCTCATTGCTGACCAATCCCACATCGCTTGGAGACCTCGACGCAGCTCGCATTTATTGGATAAAACACCGTCAAAGCGCCGTCTTCGCTTAAGAAATTGAAATGCTGAAGAAGGGAGAACAGTTGAGCAAAAATCATCCGCTCATCAGACTGACCCCTGGCTCGATCCTGCTGGCATAATGCGTGTTGGTGGAAGACTTCAAAACTCCAGCCTCAACACTGATGCACGACATCCGATCATCTTGCCCCGACGCCATCATCTCTCTGATCTAGTCATCCTTGACGCTCATCTTAAAACTCTGCATGGTAGCACTCAGCTTACCCTGGCATATGTCAGAAATAGTTATTGGATATTAGGAGGTCGAGCGCCTATACGATCACACATCCTCCGGTGTGTACGTTGTGCACGTTTTCGTCAGGAACATTGCCCAACAGTGTAATGGCACCTCTGCCCGCACCCTAGAGTTAGACGTTCTCGGGCATTTGAACACACTGGCGTCGATTACGCTGGCCCATTCAACATCAAGACCTGGCGAGGCAAGAATGCCAAGACTTATAAAGGTTATCTAGCTCTATTCGTCTGCTTCTCCACATCCGCCGTCCACCTGGAGCTAGTCAGTGACTACACCACTGACGCCTTTATTGCCGCTTACAAACGATTCACCGCACGCCGAGGAATATGCTCTCGGTGCTCTACAGTGACTGTGGAACTAATTTTAAAGTGCTGACAAAGAGATCAGACAGCTCTTCACCGCCGCCACCAAAGGAATCCATGGAAATCGCCAACCTCCTCGGTGGCCTTCGTACTCAGTGGAAGTTTTATCCACCTTCCGCACCTCATTTTGGAGGCAAATGGGAAGCAGGTGTGAAATCTGTCAAACATCATCTTCAACGTGTAATTGGCGATCGGCTTCTGACATTTGAAGAAATGTCCACGTTGCTTACACAAATTGAAGCTATCTCAACTCCCGACCCCTCTGCGCCCTGACAGAGGACCCGGAGGACCTGGAAGTTCTTACCCAGGCCACTTCTAATCGGAGAAGCCCTCAACGTGATGCCTGAGGCCCTCACTTGAGCTACTCAATCCAGGAAGACTCTCCCGATGGCAATTAATCCGACAAAATCTCGACAGTTTCTGGGCACGTTGGTCAGCCTCCTGTTTGCATCGTTATCAGGCCATCTTCAAGTGGAATCAACGCTCTCCCAACCTAAAAGAGGCGATATGGTGCTAGTGGTAGATGAACGATATCCACCTGCCAAGTGGCCTCTGGGCCACATTACCAAAACTCATCCTGGTAATGATGGACTCATCAGGACCGTCACGATTCGCACGCAGACCTCGACTCTCGAGCAGACCGATTGCCAAGGTCTATCCTCTACCCATCAACGAGGAAGTAATTTAAATATTCGTTAGCCCTACTAACGAATGGCCGGGCAGGAAAATGTTCAATTCTTAGCTAATTTCACAATTAATCAATTATTTCATTTTTATAATATTTACTAATTTTTTTGAATTATTCAGTATGTGAAAAATAAACGTAAAATCTTTAAATATTTTACTCTCGGCTGTAAGTTTTGGATACATGCATGCCGGTCGCTAGACTCAAGTACCTACTTTTATGACTCTGTCCGTTGAGGTCATATAAATGCAGTCTCTTTTTCTCTTCGTAACCCGAGCGCTCATCTGGTTCGATTTAAAATATTTTCGTTCTAACTTTCCCTTTTTATATGTGTAATATTTTTGTCAACGTATTTTCTTAACAATATTTCTCGGAAATGTACTCCCAATAATAAAATGAAGAGAGTCTCCGTACTCTGTTGTGCTTAAAATACTACCAAAAGAGTCAGTCCAAAGGATCTCTCCGAGCGACAACTACGTCAATTTCAGTCAAGTTCCAAGTTTAAATCGATTCCTTTTTTCTTAGCATTTCGTTTTCAACTAAGTACCAATTTTTACGATCTACATTAACATCATTTAATCGCTGAGTTTCACTTAAAGGTGAATTGTGAGGTGAAATATCAGTGTCTTTTCATCAATCTGTGATTGAAATTCACCACGACGTTGATTCACCACCATCATCAGAACTCTACAATCACGAGCTTAAACCGCTACACTAATACATTCATCAGACATTTAAGAGCTCAAGCAGCACATGGTATTGTATTTTAGTAAACCTAAAATAATACCAAAAGGTACGAATCAAATTTATACTTGCAGCATATTTCAATACAACATTTCCCTCAGCGTCGGGAGGATGTCAGTTCGGCTGCAGCCTAAAACCGCCCACCGGTGCTGAGCTGAGTTACTAATTCCAATTCATATTCAATTACAATACGCTCATTATGATACGCATATTTCACATTCTGCATAATACAATACGAATACTGAGTTTGAGGTGGAGTTGAGACTTCACGAGCAAGTGCTCGAACTATTGATGTGCAGTGTTATTTTTGAGCCCTTCTTGAGTTGCATCACATTACATACATAAAATTCACAATTATTGAGATTAAAATATTACATCTACAAAGCAATCATTCAAACCGAATTCTTTTCACTCCTTTTACTCACATAAATTTCATCCAATCAATGCACACCTTTGAAATTAGAATCTCAAATTCAAATCATCACTCGATCATACAGTCCACTATCTCTCCACAATCTATCCACTGTCAATCTCTCGCTATCTTCATTCAAACTCACAACAAGCTACATTGTTCACTTTGATTTACAGATCATATTTTGAGACGAGCGAACGAGTGAACGAGCGAACGAGCGAACGAGCGAACGAGCGAACTAGCGAACGAGTAAACAATTACTCGAACCGAGTCCACGAGTTCCTCCCGAACTCCTTTTTTCACCTCCCGAAGCCAGCTTCGCACGGTTGGAAGTCAACCTCCCTCCAGCGGTCATCCTCAGACGACCATCCAAAAACAACTCCACGCCAGTTTAACTTCCTTATAATCTTGCTGGGACCAGATTCATTAATATCAAATACATAATATTGTTGTTATTAAAATTGTATTAAAACCATACACTTCGAAATACAAAATCAAACAAGGTATAGGATTGGCGGGAAGTTGCAGGAATGGCCTTCAGGGTCAACCGTTTTCCTAGTTTTTTTTTTTAACATTGATGTCGAAAAGACCTCCTTAATTTGTGAGATAAGTTAAGACAAATTTTTATTTGAAATAAGTTACAAATTTTTATTTTGAATGCATTAATTATTTATTATAGACCAAAAACTTTGGAGTACATTTCAAACAGTAGCCGTCAATCGAATTAATTACGTTTAGGCTCAGTGACTTGCTTTACAAAATTGTTGATACGTTCAAGGATTTCAGAGGAATTGGGAATATCTTTTGCATGCGTTTGAACAGCTTTAGATATATCGTCACCGACTGCAGCAATCAGTCCATTGAAATCAGAGGTAGCACCCGATAAGTTAGCCTGTGTTTCAGCGTTTTTAAAGTCACCGACTAGTTTATTGTACTTGTTTTTTGTTGTCTCACTAAACATGTGATCGTGTTTTTTAAAAAAATCTTCCATTTTTTGTACGTTTAATGTGGATTGTATTTGCTCTCTTACATCATTAATCAATTTTGTCAAGTCATCGATGGCTTTCTTGCTTGGTTCGCCAGAAATCGCGTTTGCATTTCCTTGACCTGTTGGAGCCTGGTTTTGCTGAAGTGGAGTCCCAGTTACTGCCTGGAATGAAAAAAAAAAAAAAAATTAAATATATATTTTGCAAAATACTTCATGAATATTTTTAATTTTTCAATGGACGATTTTGATCGGAAATGTAATAAAGAAGTTTTGGAAATCTAAAAGTACATGACTCAAAATGCCGATTTAATTTTTAATAATACTATATTTAATTGTTAATTAACTAAATAAAATAAAAAAGTCGGAGATATATTATAACAGTCAATTATGAAATTGACTATTTTGATTATTTCACGGAAATCTATCTTCACCCAAGAAATTTTTTTAATGTAGCCAAGAAGAACTGAAATATTCTTGAATGAATTAGAATAATTTCTTGAGTTTAACAATTTTGAATTAAGAAAAATATTTTCGATAGAATAAATATTTATTCTTCATGGAAAATAAAAACCTCTTAAGTAAAAAATAAAATTTATTTCATCCTAGAATTTTCATACTCCTATCAAAAATTTTATTTTTTTGCCCCAAGATTAATACTCTCTTACAACAAGAATTCACTTTTTTACACCAAGAAAGAAAAATTTCTTGACTGGAGAACAAAATTCTTGACTCAAGAAAATTTTTCGGGTGCCTGAAGGAAGACCGAAGTTGTGTTGGCCGAAGTAAAAATTTTTCTTGAAATTCTATTTTTGGTGGAAGTAATTTTTTCTTAGTTCAAATTATCATAAATACTTGATCCAATAAATTTTTATATTTGATCAAGATTTTTAGATACTTTAAGGAAGCAGCGCCACTTACTTCAGATGAGAAAAAAATTTTCTCACCTTGAGAAAATTTTTCTCTTGAATATTTGATACCCACTTTACATTATTTTAACGTGCAATTATACATATTGAATGAAAAAAAAATTGATTCAATATTATTTGGTCTTCCCATTTGACATGTTAATCAATAAAAATATTAATAAAAATTTACTTTTATCTTTATATTTAATTTTTTGGAGCAATAGAGAAATTTTCTCAAGACAAGAAAATTTACTTCTATCAAGAACTAAATTTTTTGGAGCAAGAGATTGAATTTTCTCAAAACAACAAGATTTTCTTGACTTAAATAAATTTTCTTGGATTAAGATAAAGTGTGGGGCTTACATTCACAAAATTTTGGATTTGAGTCTCGGCTTTGGAGTATCGGATTTTTTTTCAATATATTCAAAGCTTAAATTTTCTTGTCTCAAGAAAGTTTTTCTTAACTTAATAAAATTAAATCATCTTCAGTCAAATAAGGTATTTCTAGAGTTACGAACAGGGCGTTCTCTAGCTAAAATTAAAATTAATTGTCCTTTTTGATACTTCTAGTAATTTTTCAAGATATGTATAAAAATTTTTGTTAAAATTTCTTGCAAATAAAAGCGTGTAGTAAAAAACTTACCTGGCTCGCTAAGCCAACAGCGAGAACAAAACAAAACAAGAAAGTATTCATTGTTATGACTTATGACGTCTTCAGATATTTGTTTCGAAGAAACTGAATTGTTCACTCAACGGCGGTCTTTTTATATGCAGCCGAAAGAATCTGCAATCACAAATTTTTAGTGACACGTCGACGATCACGTTTTTCGTTTTTTTGTTTTTTTTTTTACTCTCAGCAAAACAATTTCTACGTGGTAAGTAGTATTGCATCCAAATAATTTCTCGTACGACTTCAACAACCAATAGAAAATCGAAGTAATACAGTTATAGAAATAAACTATACTACTCTGATTATTTTGTATTCAATTAACAGTAATCTTGCATCATCGAATAATACACTGATAGAAGGATAATAATAAGTTTCTTATATATTTTTCTGATGGCTTAATTGGTCAATTTCCTGGCATTAATTGTTATTTTTTTTAGGAATATGTCTAACTATAGATAATATTGTTATTGTTACCGTTTAATACGTGATGCTTATATCATTGCAATTTCTTTTTTTTTTTTTTTTAATAAAGAATGCTGAGATAAAAATAAGGCAATTATAGACAAAAACGAAATTTGTATTTCTTTGATTTTATTTATCACTAGAACGTGGCTTTTAAATCGTAAAACTATTTTTGTCGAATATATTGAGAAATTTTGTTAAAAAATTTTTCTGAAGTAAATAATATTTTTGAAAAATAATATTGCGTCAATAATAAATTTTAGTTTAATTTTAAATTCAAAAGAATATATTAAAAAATTCTTCGTTTAATTCATAACATTTTGAAATTAATAAAAAATATAACTGTAAAAAATTTGTAATCAAGATTATTGATTTAAAAGCAGATTTTTGACTGAATTAAATTGTTTTTAATGACGTAATTTTCTAGAATTTTTGCGTTTTGGTACAGGAGGAATATAAAATTAATGGTAAAATAAAGTTAAATGAAAATTTTGTTGATTTTGATTTATTTTAATAAATTTAATATCTTAAAGTTAATTTGATAATGTTAATTGATGGAACTAAACAATTAATGCACACAAAATATCAACACAATTATCATCATATTCTTTTTGAAACTTTCAACTTTCTTTCTACTTATACGTTTCTTAAAGAGTCATTGCTCATTTCGAATGTAATTTAATGACTATTTAATTTTTGAATACTTCTGAACAATTTATAAAAAAAAAAATAAAATCCCGAAAATAAAAAAATTTACTCTTCTTAAAAAAATTAATCATTTTGGAAACATTGTCTATCCAGTTTTATAAATTCGGAAAAATAATGCAAACTAACTCATAATACATGCTATAAATATTTAGATACTGTGACTTTGGACTTTCTTAATTTTGCATGAAACTAAATAAATTTTGATTTGAATTAAAAAATTTAATTTATTAATTTGAAATAAAATGAACAAATAGAAATTATCGAAAGTTAGAACTTGAAAAAATTTACACGGCAAAAAAAAATTAGGAAAAATATCAATTGTCACAACTTGTTCCGGGACCAGATTTTCAATATCTTCATTTTCATATTTTTACATTTCAAAATTTACGATGATGCATTTTAATAAGTCGTATATTAACTACTTTTATGCGAATTTTATAATTAGTAGATTTTATAAAAATCCAACTATTGTATTTGTCCTCATTAGGGAAATTTCGAAAAATTTTGCTATTTTCTGACTCAGCTTGTCGAGCTGATTTAGAAAATATATATAGTTCAGAAGTTTACGTCTCTAATTTATTACGGATCTTTATCAAACATGACATACATATTCCACAGATAAATACCAAGGTCAAGTTCAAAGATGAGCTTAATCGGTCAAGTATTTTAGAAATGGCACGGTTTTAAAATTTTCAAAATCGTACAAATTTATATTCTATTCTTTCTTTCTCGAAAAATCTAAAGTTTTAATAAGCTTTAATTCGAATACCATAATGTATGTATAGTCTCAAAATTACGTCCTATTTCACTATGCCTGTTGTGAAATTTGCTGTTGCATTCGTCTCTATGATAATATAAGTTTTTCGTAACTTAGGGAAAAAGGATTCTATAAATGTGATTGAAGTATCTGAATTATCAGTGTTGTGGTTTTATCTAGTTAAGAAAACTACTTCCAATTCGGCTGCCAAATGGCCATTTTTTGTAATTAAAACTAATAATCTTTCAATATAAGTTTCTATAACGAAATATTGTAATATTTTTTACTTAAATTGTAGTAGTAGTTATTGAGGTACACGGAGAGAAATTTATAGGAACCTTTCCAAAAATTATGGGAATGATTCCTATAATAAAATGATCATTATAGGTATCAATCCTGGTAATCGGAAAAAATAGACCGGAAAAAATAGACCCGGAAAAAATTTTTAAATTATGAAAAATTCAATTATTTCATTAAAATTATTATAAAATAAAAATTATAATAATAATAGAAATTTAATAAATCTGAAATAATATAAATTTTTCATGACTTTAAAATTTTTTCCAGGTCTATTTTTTCCGGGTCTATTTTTTCCGGTCTATTTTTTCCGGGATTCATCAATCCTACGCTCATTATGGGAACCATACCCATCATTTATTGGAAACATTACTATACAATAATGGAATAGCTTCAATATATTATGGGAATGGTTTCTATAATATTATAGGAATGGTCCCTGTATTATTGAAGGAATGGTTTCTATAATATTATAGAAATGGTTCCTATAATATTATAGGAATGGTTCCTATGATATTATGGGAATGACGTACGTAATAATAGAAAAATGTTTATGTTCATAATAATCGAGTAATCACATCAAAAATATAAAGTAATTATTATATATTTTTTTACTAATAAATTTTTTTTTTTAAATAAAAATTGATCTTTTACTAGAGTGAAAAAAATTTCTTTTTCATAATTTTTATTCACGTGTTTACTTAATCTTAAATTGTTTATTCCAACTCAGTTATTATTGTATTAGATAATATTGAAAAATATTGTAGCAATTCTAAAGTTTCTCTCATAAAAGAGATATTTTCTTACTTTACAATTAGAGGAGTAAGGTAGATATGGAAATTCATTGTTTATTTTTACAATTTCATTTTATTTTTAAAACAAATTATTTATTTACAATACATACGTTAAATATTTATTATATCCACCTTTTGGGTATGTAACTTTTACTATTTATATAAACAATATTACTTATTTTACATATTTCAAATGACGTTATTAGCAAGCAAGTAAAATTATCGAAATTACTAATAATTTCAAATGCTTCAAAGTGGTCATCGAAATCACAAATAACTTGAGTTGTAATGATAAATATCTCAATATTATTAGGCATCATCACTATAATATTATAGAAACTATTCCTATATATTATGGGAACCATTCCTATATATTATGAGAATCATACCGATATTAGAATTATAATTATAGGAACCATTCCCATAATTATAGTAAAATTTCCCAAAAATTATGGATACAATTCCCATAATTTAAGAAATCGCTCCTCAAATGGTATAGGAAAACATTTCATTAAAATTATAGGAATGATTTCCACATTTTTCTCTCCGTGTTGAGGTAGGTAGCGGTTACTATTGAGGATGATGATTTTTTTGTTTGAAATTTTAATTATAGTTTTGATGATAGCTATGATACTTTCTCATAATAACTGTTATCATCACTTAATTATTCATATCATATCTTTTTGGAGATTATAAAATTAACAGTTGTAAATCTTCAATTCAAAGAGTTTCGGATAAACGATATGATTATCAGATAATAATGTTTACGACATTGACGATGTTTTTTAATTTTTAAGAAAATAAAATTAATCAGCTTTTATGAACATCACCAATTGCAAATTTTATCGTACGATTACTAGATACTTTAATTGAGATTTTTACTTAATAACTTGAGTAGTATTCATTCCTATCGTGTTAAATTAAAAAAAAAACTCTGCAATAATTAGATGATAACTTTTAGTATTTCATTCTCTCCGTGAAGCAAAGAAATGATAAGCATAAGATAGAAATCATAAAAAGGGCAAATTTATTCCATTTTAATTAATTTTTATAAAACAATTTTTTAGTCATCTGATTTTATGATAGCATCACTCTCAATAAATTCCAGATTGCTAATCTAAGAACCCCGTAAAGATAATTACTGTGAATTCACACGCTAGCTTAACATAATAATATCCTGTTAATTGACCTGGTAGATTGGCTGCACTTGTATTGCCTTTTTTTGCAATCCACCTGCATCAAACTTGAACAGTTAGTGATAAGCGCATCTAGATTAAATAATTCCTTCTGACCCAAAGATTCCTTCTCATGGCTGGGATCATTAAGTACAATTGTTAATGTTTACATTTAAATAGAATATATTCATAAATATGTGGGTGTTGAAAGCGAAAAAGAGAGAGTTATAAATATTGTAGATCTAACCATCAAGATGAGAGCTCTTTTATTCTTCGTCCATACGATCTATCGATCTATCACGAATGTTTTTCTCTCGATTGCATAACTAAACACAAAAGAAATAAAATATACACACATGGATCAATATATATGTGTATACATAGTCAGTGGACTTTTACGCACTTTACATGGCGATTCACGACTCCGGCGATGCTCGTTACCCACGAGAAATCTTACGATTAGCAGACAAGAGTCTCTTTGTCTGACATTGTACATTATTCAACCAACAATGCGGTATAATACACTTTTAATCTTGGAAGTTTTATACTTTTTAATTCTAGATTTTTTTTATCCTTTTAACAATTGTCAAAATATTTAACTAATTTCGAAAAATATTTTTGTTAGAACAATATAATACGAATTGTGAGAAGAAATGAACATGTTAGCATAGAATTAACAAATAATATGTTATAACAAAGTCTAGGTTGTAATAAGTAATTTATATGTTATAGCAATAACACAGTTTTTTTTTTTATTATTACAGAATCTTAGTTAATACAACAAAATATTTTAGTTTAATGAACAAATTGATTTGTTGAAATAAAAAAATTGTTATGTCAGGATAACAACAAATTTTCGTTGATTCAATATAAACCATTCTGTTAGTATAACAAATGTTGTTGTTGAAATAGCTAAATTATTTCATTCAAATAACCAATCGTTTTGTCGGCTAAATTTTCAAAAAAACATTTTTCCAAGACAGTAGCTAATTTGTCGAGCTCAAAGTTGTATTGTAAGCTTGAAGAGCTACAAAATTTGCAATAGTCACAATCACAAAAATACCTTAAATTATAACTTTAATGACAATTTTGGAGAAAAGCTTCTCAGAAATTTATAATTATTTTTGGCAGCAAAATCACTTTGTTACAGCAACAAAATGATTTAGCTTCTACAACAAAATGAGCAGAGTAACGGCAGCAAAATTATTTTGTTGTCCTAACAAAATCATTTTTTTAAAACAGGTTAATTTAGTGACGTAAAAAACTGATTTGTTATTACATCTTGACTAATTTGTTACTACAAATTACAACAAAGTAAAATCAGAAATGGTAAATTTTATTTATGCTTTAAGTTTGTCTACATCTTGATATGGCCATATAAGCCCTGATCAGGCCATATCGAGTCTGATATGGCCAATTTTCATATCAGGCCTAATATGAACGGTCCATATCAGACTATATCAGGTCCGATCAACTTATAATTTTTTTTTTCTAAATACTTGTAAAAAGTACTCCGATATGACTATGTATGGCTAATTTTCATATCTGGCTATCTATGGGTACGTCAGAACATAAAAAATTATTGTATGTAAGAATTAAAGTATGAAAAGTTCATTTTCCAAAAATGACTAAAAAAGTATCGAAAAAGTGATAAGTTCTCTATTAGTAGTGATAATTATAAGAATGATGATAATTGTGATTATGTAAACTTGAAGGATTTTGATGACTTGTTTCATGATAATGACCACTGTCTTGTGATGGTTCGCACCTAGTTCCACTAATTATATCATCAATATAAGCAGCTTGTATGCGATAATTAACTTCTTGGGCATTCAAGGTACCCGTCATAAATTTTTGGAAGCGTCCTGTGATCACCCAAATTTGTTGTTGCCTGCTGCCTACAGTTACGAGCTAGAAGTAACAAACAAGTTTTGTTAATTATTTTTTTTTTTTTCGTATATATAAAGACCAGATTAAATGAATAATATACCTTCAAGCCCGAAATAAATTGTAGTGTTTCATTGTTAACAACCGCATAATCAAGATTAGGTCCGCCGAATTCCGGGTAGCTTTTACTGTTCCAACAACCAATAGCTGTGTCTCCTATTGAGCCGTAGAATAAAATTCCGTCATTAGTCATAGCTTGAGGACCAGATTGCGAGGAGCGGCGTTGCCTGAAGGATTGAAATGCGGATGTAGCAATGTCTGGGTGGTTCAAAACTAAGTCTGAGTTTCTGAAAAACAAAAAAAATTATGAGACAAATGATAAGACTATTGCATGCCATTAGCGTGAACTTTAGTGGTTGTGTTTTATAGTAGACTTAAAATTTTACGTAAAATTTTTCGCAAAAAAAATGTATGCCTCAAGCGCGAAGCGCACA
Source organism: Cotesia glomerata (assembly GCF_020080835.1). Taxonomy (NCBI): domain Eukaryota; kingdom Metazoa; phylum Arthropoda; class Insecta; order Hymenoptera; family Braconidae; genus Cotesia; species Cotesia glomerata. The sequence goes on along the minus strand of NC_058163.1, from coordinate 6,446,156 downwards.
GGTATGCTCTACTCTACTCTCGCCTAAAAATCGTAATTTCAATTAAAACGTGATTTTCATAATTTAAATGAAAAAAATTATGGATAAAAAGCATATTGAAATGAATAATAATAACTACAGAACACGTTAAAAAAATTTTCTTATCGATTAAATAAGATTTCTCGGAAAAAAAACTCGTTTTTTTTGATGAATTAAGTGAATACGTGAATAAGTGAATAAGAGCGTGGTATTCACGGAAGCACTGGGCTTGATAACACCACAACTTTGTCAAAAATTACTGTCACAATTTAATTTTTTTTTTGTTTTATTCCTTAGGAAGTTTGTCGAAACCTTTGTGAAAATTTCGTGTCAAAATAATTCCGTTTCGATACAGTTAATTTTTTTCGACGCTCAGTTCGGTGACTTTTTCTACGATTTCGGCAGCCATATATATAATTTTTCATAAAACAGGATTGAAATAACTATAAACAAGCAGAAACTATAGAAACTATACATACATGATGGTATAATTACTAACTGTTTTATCATCTGTTAAAATTTTTCTTTAGCTCAACCTACAGAAGGGATAATACTACTCGCGGGAAAATTCAAACGAAAAAACGAATAATTTTTGTTACGATCTAAATCATTCGTATATGACATGAGCGCTTAAGGCATGCTCATTTGGATTTTCCAAACTTTTGTCATTATTTTTATTACTGTTCTCAGTCTACAAACATAGCAACAAATATAAACACATAAGTTAATTGTTAAAAACAAAAAGTATCGATCGATGTAGAACTGCACAACTACTTTTTTTATTAATAACTATCATTATATAGAGTCTTGTGGGTCAAGTGTGCGCACTTAAGCATTCAAATTACCATCAAAATTAAACGATAAGTATGAAAATACAAACAATAAGTACTCTCTTAAAAGAAATCAGTGGAATTTCACTGGTTCACCAGTGTAAGTCACTGATTTTAACCAGTGAATGCAATTTCACTGGTGAATCAATGAAATCCACTGATTGAATCAGTGAACAACACATCTGCGCGCATGCGCGCTGGTTTGTCCACTGGTTGAATCAGTGAAATCCACTGATTCACCAGTGACATTGTATTCACTGGTTGGAATCAGTGAACTTCCACTGGTGAACCAGTGAAATTCCACTGATTTCTTTTAAGAGAGTATGAAAATAAAAAATTGTCTCTGATAGTGTTTATTTAAATAATAATTGAATTAAGAAATAAAGTCTAAAACCTCAACACTTCGAAGAGAAACGAATTAATCCGAATGATTTAAAGAGCGCGCACTTTCATCGTACTACGGGTAAGTTCGTGCACTAGTATGGAGTAAATTTGCACAACTAAAGAAAATTCGTCGATTTTTAATGCTCTAAGCAGATTGATTTTAATAGTACTTACATAACTTTATTGAGACATAACATAACTTCAAATGTTATACTAAATAAAAAGCTCAAATACGTTATTGACAGAAAAAAAAATCTGGAAAACGGTTGACCCTAAAAGTCATCCCTGCAACTTCCCGCTAATTCCATATCTAAGCGCTTAAAATTGCACTTATGATGTTTTTGAGCTCATCGAGCTCAAAAATATGATTTGTATATTATTTTGAGCTCTTTGAGATCATAGAGTTAGCTGTTCTAAGCTTTTGAGCTCTTCGAGCTCAAAATTCTGATAGAAGTTTAATAAAACAGTATTTTTTGAATTTTCAAACTGCAATAATTTCTGAATGAGTGAACTGATTTTCACGCAGTTAGTAGTATTCCACGCAATTTTTTCAATTCTATAATATACTTTTAAACACAAACTGATCGAACCGAAAATCTTAGAGAAATTTGAAAAATTCACTTTTTCCGAATTTTTTCGACAACGATAACTCATGAACCAATTAACCGATTTTCACGTTGTTCGTGGCAATTGACGTGGTTTTTTGGGCTCTAATAATTATTTAAATTCATTAAATACGATCCAACAAGAAATGTCGAAGTTATGTGAAATAAACACTTTTTTCGAAATTTTTCGTTTTCGATAACTCTTGAAGAAGAAGAATATATGGCGAGACTTTCGCCGACCTCCGAAGAGGCCGTTTCCTAGGCTCAAAAGAGCTATACACGCACGTATATCTATCCTACTCTCACATAGGAAATACACAGCCAAGTTTGCCGGCAAGGAAAAACCCTGCCCTCAAGCATTTACGCTATCATAGGATAGATGTGAATTGAGTTGAATTTAATGTCAATCTGTCCTCGTACTCAGTTAACTGTATCAACCCATTCAACGACTGCGTTAGCCTGATCGGTAATATAATGACAACCCGACCAGTTACCAGCGGGGTCCATGCGGGGAGGTACAGCCGTAAGACCTGTTTGAGCCATAACATTTATCCCCCCTTACAAGAGTCTCGTTCGTTCATCTGTCTAGTCTAGTCCCCGAATCTTTGAGGTTACCTGCGTTGCCAAATAATTTTGACAACGTCACGAGGCCTTGCTCAGAATAACTCTTGAACGAATCAACCGATTTTTACGGGACTGGTGGCAATCAACGTGGTTTTTTGAACTTAAGAGCGGATTAGTTTTTGGAATCGATCGGTATAGCCGATCGGTATAGCCGTTTAGAAGTTATTATAAAAAAACGATTTTTTGAAAATTTTACTTTTGAGATTTCTCAAAATCTAGGGAACCGAATCAATTCAAATTTTTTCGAAATTTAATGGCAATGATACTCTTTAGATCACCACCTATTTCGATCCGATCGGCCGAGCCGTTCAAAAGTTATAAGAAGTTTACATACACACATACACACACACACACACACACACACACACACACACACACACACACACACACACACACACACATACATACATACATACAGCCGCACAGACACCATCGCGGGAAGAGTCAGGAAAGCTTCCTGTGACTTTAAAACGTCGAAATCTGATGAAAACTTGATTTTCGCAAAACGGGCTAAAACCAATAACTTCCCGATTTTTGAAAATGTTCAATTTTCTTAGCGGGAAGTTGAAAATTAGTTTACTTAAGTTACTATTCGTAGTACAGTATGACATTCTTTGCCATTTTACAGGAAACTTTACCTTTAGGGTACCAAATTCTTAATATTTTCTTTTTTAAGTAAACGAATGATACCGTATGGGTTTTTCTTCCATAAGCTTATTTTCCACGAACAAACTCTTAATTTGCCTACACATATTACAACTTTCTCCCATCTTATTCATATCGACAAATATTTTGTATACCTGATAATCGACGTAGGCACATAACTCTCAACAACGCTAGCCAGCGAATGGAAGTACAACATTCTATCTCCATTTGTTGTCAATGGTCCTAAAGCTAATCCAAAAATTCCGTCCATAAGATCAAAACTTTCGCCAGCAATAGTAAAATGTCCGTGCTCAGGATACGGATAAAAAAGATTGTTTTGAATGTTCCATGAGTTTTGATTTTTTAAATCGTAAACAATCAACTGAAACTCGCTGACATCTGCAATGTAGACAAATGTGTCCGAACATTGTCCTCGGATGTCGATTGTTGGTGTGATTAACAACGATTCAGGCTTTAATAAACTCTCTGGAAATTGGTAACGTGAAATCAGTCTATCGGTTAAGAGATCAAAGATGAATAGTTGAGGTAGGCATTTTCGCTCGTTCTGTAGTTTGCCAGTGTCCAACACCCAAAGTCTACCACACTCGTCAATCTGAAAGGATAATTACAGTTTGTTATTATGAAGGATAAGATAATCTTGGAACAGAAACAAGATAATGTTTTGGATTCAATATTTACCTTGATACGGTACACACTTGTGATGTGATTACAGTATCCTAATTGATTCATTTCCCAATTAGGATATGGAGCTATCAAAGGACTGCCATCTGATGAAGTCAAATTAGAGACGTACCCAAGAGTTATTGGTACTCCTTCTTGGAAACGGGGAATTGTTACGAATACTCGAGACCCGAATTGACCTGATGTAATGATAAGAATAAAAAACAATTTTTTTCAGACTTTTTTTAGTTACACGGAAAAAAAAATATGGGAACTATTCCCAGGCAATTATAAGGACTGTTCTCATGATTATAGGAAATTTTCCCAGAATTATGGGAACATTTCCCATAACGATGGGAATGGTTCCCATAATGGTATAGGAATGGTTTCTATAATTATAGGAATGATTCCTATACAATTGTAGGAACCATTTCCATAATATTATGGGAAATATTCCTATAATGATATAGTAATGGTTCCTATATCATTATGGAAACTATTCCCATAATGGTATAGAAAAGATTCCTAGAATATTATACACTGAAAAAAAAGTATGAGTCTCACACCTATAAATTTCAGTGATATTACAATGCTTGGTATTGCTTAATATACTTAAACAATATTTGAGTCTCAACGCAATATTTTTAAGCGCTACACTGAAACTCGTTTAAGTCATGCACTTAAACCGACTTTGAGCGCCACCGCAAAACTCATAACCACAATACACTCAAATATGTTAATTTTTTTTTATTTTTTATTAATTTATTTAATTTTTTTAATTTTATTTATTAAAAGATAATGATTAAAATACTAATGTTAAGATGTTACAATTATTGTAATGAAGGTTAACCTCGGTTGACAATGTGTTTAAATTTTACAATATTATAAAATTACATATATGTAATTTTATATTATACCTTACATATATGTAAGGTATACCTTCAAACACTTGATCATAGGAGGATAAATTCCACTCAGTTAATTTATTTTTCACCCACGAATCCATAAATGATTATTTTTAATGTCAATTATATAAATACTTTTTTTAATGCTCTTAAAAACGATTAGGTTAAAGGTATAAACATGGTATATAAACACGGGGAAAAAAGAAGCGAAGTACGCGCTGAGTCCTACGCGGGAATTTTTTTTACTATGATCTCTGGATTTGCAATAGTATCGTACGGATAATATAAGTCACTCACTTAAACAGAGTATTGCGATAATACTTAAACTTTTTTATATCATATTCGCAATACCAATTCATTAAAAAAGAGTATACTAATAGGACTTAAACTTTTTTTTCAGTGTAGGAATCATTCCTATAACATTATGGGAATCATTCTCAAAATAAAATAAAGATAAAATCTTCGTGCGGAGTGAGTTCGGAATAATTCCTATAATATATACACGGAAAAAAAAAATTTGGAAAACGGTTGACCCTAAAGGCCATCCCTGCAACTTCCCGTTAATTCCAATCTAAGCGCTTACAATTGCACTTATAACGTTTTTGAGCTCTTCGAGCGCAAAAATATAATTTGTATGTTCATTCGAGCTCTCTAAGCTCTCTGAGCTCTTGGAGCTCAAAAGTCTGATAGAAGTTTAATAAAACAGTATTTTTTAAATTTTCAAACTGCAATAATTTCTGAATGAATGAACTGATTTTCACGCGGTTGGCAGTATTCCACGCAGTTTTTTCAATTCTATGATACACTTTTAAACACAAACTGATCAAACCAAAAATCTTAGAGAAATTCGAAAAATTCACTTTTTTCGAATTTTTTCGACAACGATAACTCACGAACCAATTAACCGATTCTCACGATCTTAGTGGCGATCGATGTGGTTTTTTGGGTTTTAATAATTATTCTATTTCATCAAAAACGATCCAAAGAGAAATGTCAAAGTTATGTGAAAAAAAAAACACTTTTTTCGAAATTTTTTGTTTTCGATCTCTTGAACGAACCAACCGATTTTGACGGGACTGGTGGCAATCGGAGTAGTTTTTCAAACTTAAGAGCGGATTAGTTTTTGGAGTTGATCAATAAAGGCATTTAAAAGTTTTACCAAAAAAACGATTTTTTTTAAATATTATTTTTGAGATGTCTCAAAATCTAGCGAACCGAATCAATTCAAATTTTTACGAAATTTAATGGCAATTATATTCTTTGGATCGCCACCTATTTCGATCCGATCGGTCGAGCCGTTCAAAAGTTATAAGAGGTTTACATACTTACACACACACACACACACACACACACACACACACACACACACACACACACACACACACACACACACACACACACACACCAGCGTTATTCCTCGATGTCTACAACATCTGCTTGAAGGAAGGGATTTTTCCTCGGAAGTGGAAACAACAACGGCTGGTACTACTTCCTAAAGGAAAAAAGCCACCGGAAGAACCGTCATCTTATCGTCCACTCTGCATGTTGGATACAGCCGGTAAGATACTCGAACGTATAATCCACCAAAGGATAGAAGCAGTTGTCGATCCACTATTAGCAGACAATCAGTACGGATTTCGAAAAGGACGATCAACCCTGGACGCAATCAACCTGGTTGTCGATATAGCCAAAGACGCAATCGCCGGTACCAGATGGAAGGGTGGAACGAAGAAATATTGTCTGGCGGCAACCCTAGACATCAAAAATGCCTTCAACTCCGCCAACTGGGATCGCATCATGCAAGCTCTTCAAGAGATGAACGTACCAGGATATCTACGAAGGATAGTCGCTAGCTACTTCACGAATAGAGTCCTTAGATATGACACGAAGAATGGTCCAAAGGAGTATGATGTTACTGGAGGCGTCCCGCAGGGTTCTGTTCTCGGTCCACTTCTCTGGAATATCATGTACAACGGATTGCTGAGACTGAAACTACCAAGAAATGTCAAACTGGTAGCGTACGCGGACGACGTAGCCGTAGTAATCGTCGCCAAGCATATTGATGAGATAAATCATATGTTCACGATCACCTTTGAGCGAATTAACCAGTGGATGGACACAGTAAACCTACAACTGGCTAAACAGAAGACCGAGGCTGTACTTATCACTAGCAGAAAAGTGGTGGAAACGATCAATTTAAACGTCGGAGACCAAGAAATCACATCCCAACCATTCATTCGATATCTGGGAGTGATGCTCGATTCCCGACTTAACTTCAAACAACAAGTTGAACACGTGACCGCCAAAGCATCAGCAGTAGTGGCTAACCTAGTACGATTGATGCCCAACATCGGTGGCCCGAAGCAGACAAGGAGGTTATTGCTATCATCAGTAGTTACATCGGTCCTCACGTATGGTATATCCATTTGGTCCGACGCACTTGAGACCCAAGAATCATGGAGGAAAGCATGTCCGGTTTACCGACTGAGCGCGCTAAGAGTAGCCAGCGCCTTCCGAACAATATCAGAGGAAGCAGTGTGCGTCATTTCTGGAACTCTGCCGCTTAGAGTCTTAGCTAAAGAAAGACGGGCCCTTTACCATCGAAAGAGGTCAACTACACTGAGCGCTGAAGAACTAAGAACAGAAGAACGGCAGCACAGCATCTCGCGATGGCAACTTGAGTGGGACGCCGCAGCAAAAGGAAGATGGACACACCGCCTCATACCAAAGATCGACGTTTGGCTGAGCCGAAACCATGGTGAAGTCAACTATTACCTAACGCAGATGTTGTCAGGACATGGGTGCTTTCGAGAGTATCTGCACCGCTTTAAGCACGACGATTCTCCGGAGTGCCCGTCTTGTCCAGGGGTTATTGAGGACGCAAGGCACGTTTTCTTTGTGTCCACGTTTCGATCCTCAGCGTGAGGAGTTAGAGAGGATCCTGAACTGGAGAATCCAACCAGAGACAATAGTAGATGCAATGTTGTCGAATCAAACTGCTTGGAACGCTACAAGCACTTTTGCCACAGAAGTGCTTACAGAGCTGCGTTCCATTGAAAGAAAAAGAGCAAATGACAGAAACTAGAAGGAAGGAAAAATAACACCTTAGCCACCAGAAGGAATAGCGGTAGCTGGATCCTCCCCTCACGAAGTAATACCTGACGGCGGTTTCCATGAGGGATTAGAGGAAAGAAAAAAAGGGGTTTAGGGTTTAGTGGGTAGGGGCGTTAGGGTCGAGTTTTAGTATGACACTGCGTCGAGTCGCCACATATCCAGGCCAAACAACTATGCCTGGAATCCGTAAAGGGATTCCCCCCCCTAAGAGAGAAAAAAAAAAAAAAAAACACACACACACACACACACACACACACACACACACACACACACACATACATACACACATATACATACATACGGCCGCAGGGACACCATCGCGGGAAAAGTCAGGGAAGCTTCTTCGGACCTTAAAAAGTCGAGATCTGATGAAAACTCGATTTTCGCAAAACGGGGTAAAACCAATAACTCCCCGATTTCTGAAAATTTTCAATTTTCTTAGCGGGAAGTTAAAAATTGGGGCTGCCACATGATACATTCCTGTGGCAGCCACAAGATTTTCATGTGACAGCAACATAATTTTCATGTAATAGGCAATAATAGTTCGAACAAAAATAATAATAAAATAATAATAATAATCATAATAACAATAATCTATATTATTAAGAGAATAAAAAAAATTTTGTGGCCAGCATATTTATATGATAAAATAGGTTTTTGCTTGGAGTTGTGCCTTTTCAAGGTTTCATATCATTCTTACCAATAGTCAATTTATTATAATAAGAATTTAGGCTACATTCGAAAATGCTCTGTGTCTAGAAACATAATGAAGAAATGACCTTGTATCTGATAAACTATTGACATTTTTGAAGATATAAGCTCATCCCGATGTTACACTCATCAGGAGCTTTCATTTGAATACCCTCGTGCATTTTGATATATTTTTCATATATACATATATATCACGATATCTCTGGAACTATAAGACCTAGAGACTTGAAATTTGGTAGGAATATTACTTTCACCATGTAAAGGTCAGCTAAGAACGGATTTTAAGCAATTCCTCCACCAAAGGGGTTTGCGGGGGCGTTAACAATGAAAAATTCCCGTTTTTAAATTATAGCTCCTATCAACTCCAAATTTGGTAGGAATCTTCTGTAAGAGATGTAGAAAATGTATGAACGAATTTTACGATGTCTCACCCCCATAGAAGGTTGCGGGGGTGGCTATTAACAATGAAAATTTTTAATTTTCAAGCTATAGCTTCTATCGACTCCAAATTTGGTAGGAATCTTCTGTAAGTGATGTAAAAATAATTTATGAACGAATTCTACGATATCCCACCCCACAGGGGGTTGCGGGGGTGGGTGTTAACAATGAAAATTTTGAATTTCTAAGGTGTAGCTCCTATATGCTCCAAATTTAGTAAGAATCTGTTATATGTGAGGTATCAATGATCTAAGAGCGGATTTTATGACAACCTATTCCCAAAATGGATTTCGGGGGTGGGTGTTAACAATGAAAATTTTAAATTTCCAAGCTGTAGAGCCTACATACTCTAAATTTGATTGGAATCTTCTATATGTGATGTAGAAATAATTCATGAACGAATTTTGCTATATCCCACCCTAAAAAAGATTATGGGGGCGTTCACAATGAAAAATTCCCGTTTGTAATACATAGCTCTTATAGACTCTAAATTTGGTAGGAACCTTCTATATGTGACATACAAATAATCTACGAGCGGATTTTACGAGAAACAACCCCCAACAAGGACTGCGGGGATGGGTGTTAACAACAAAAAATCTTAAGTTCCAAAACATAGCTTCTAAAAGCTGTAAATTTGGTAGGAATCTTTTATTTGTCATGAGGAGATCATCTCAAAACGGATTTCAAAAAATTCCACTTCCGATAGGGATTGCGGGGGTGGGTTTTAAAATCTAAAATTTTAATTTCTAAACTGTAATTTCTACAGAGTCCAAATTCAGTAGGAATTTTCGTTTATAATGTCAAGTTCAGCTGAAAATGGAATTTATCGAATTCTAACCCCAAAAGGGATTGCGGGGGCGTGAACAATGTAAATCTCTCATTTTCAAACAATAGTTTCTATGGACTCAAAGTTTTGTTGGAACCGTTTATTTATAATGTAGAAATCATCTCAAATAGGATCTTACAAAATTCCTCCCCAACATAGGAGTGCGGGAGTAATAGTTGTAAAAAAATTTATATTTTTCAAATACTGTTCCTACAGATATAAAATTTGATAGAATCATAGATAACAGCAAAATTCGTCGCACTTTAAGCTGGGCTGATTTCAACTTCACTTATGAGACCTGCGATCACTTTAACTGAAACTTTCAATAGTTATTTAAAATTTTTAAGTTCTCGCTAAGAAAATCGAAGATTTTCAAAAATCGGGAAGTTATTGGTTTTATCCCGTTTTTCGAAAATCAAGTTTTCATCAGATCTCGACATTTTTAGGTCCTAGGAAGCTTCCCTGAATGTTTTCGCGATGATGTCCGTGTGTCTGTATGTGTGTGTGTGTGTGTGTGTGTGTGTGTGTGTGTGTGTGTGTGTGTGTGTGTGTGTGTGTGTGTATGTATGTATGTATGTATGTATGTATGTATGTATGTATGTATGTAACCCTTTTATAACTTTTGAACGGCTGGACCGATTTCATCGCGGTTGGCGCCATTTGAAAGGGTTTGACCAAACTTAGATTTTAAATACACTTTGGACCGATTTGGACCAGTAGATTTTGAGAAATCTTAAAAAAACTACAAAAAAAAATTTTTTGAAATGTGGTTTTTTTGGAATTACTTTTAAATGGCTTTACCGATCAATTCCAAAATCTAATCAGCTCTTAAGATCAAAAAACCACGTCGATCACCGCAAGCTTGGTCAAAATCGGTTGATTCGTTCGTGAGTTATCGTTGTCGAAAGAAAACCGAAAAAAGTGTTTTTTTCGGAATTACATCGAAATTCCTGGCTCGATCAATTTAAACTTGAAGATTCTTCATGGGGCTTTAAAAACTGCGTCGAATGCCGCCAACCGCGTAAAAATCGGTTCATTCATTCAAAAGTTATTGCCGTTTGAAAATTCAAAAAATTGTGTTTTATTGAACTGCTGTTAGAGTTTTGAACTTGAAGAGCTCAAAATGACACAAAAATCATATTTGTGAGCTCGAAGAGCTCAAAAATGTAATGTGTAATTTTGAGCGCTTAAGTACAAAATGAGCGGGAAGTTGCAGAGATGGCCTTTAGGGTTAACCGTCGTCCTAATTTTTTTCTTTATGTTAATTATTATTCATTTTTGGAAGAAAGCCACGAGAATGTTATAATAATTGCACATTGAAAGTTCTGATGAGTATTTGCTAGAATAATCACATGGATAAAAGGTACAGGCCACTCCGATGGAATTTGGAATCTGTGCAAGTCAAAACAATACTCGAATTTAATTTCAAGTCTAGATCTAAAAATACAATTCTATTAAATTCTAAATACAATGCTAAGTGCCCAGCGGAGCGGGCGGGTAACAGCTAGTAATATATATAAATATATAAAATATATGAAAAATTGATATGGATACTTAAATGAAAGGTCTCGATGAGTGTGATGTCGGGATGAGCTTATATCTTTAAAAATATCAATAATTCACAAGATACAAGGTCATTTCTTAATTATTGATATTTTTAAAAATATAAGCTCGTCTTGATGCTACACTCATCAAAAGCTTTCATTTGAGTACTCACTTCACAATATATAAAATATATGAAAAATTGTTCTCACTCTCCTAATAATATAAATTATTATTATTATTATATAATTATTATTGTTGTTTTAACTATTATTGCCTGCCACATGAAAATCATGTTGCTGTCACATGAAAGTCATGTATCTTCCACAGGAATGTATCATGTGGTAGCCTCCATTTTTTTTTTCCGTGTAGGATTTAAATCTATATATTGTGGGAACCATTCCTATACTATTATAGGAATGGTTCCCATAAATTATGGAAACCATTCCGATAATAGTATATAAATGATTCCTAAAGTATTATGGGAACCATTTCCATAACATTATAGGAATAGTTCCTATAATATTATGGGATTAGTTCCCATAATGATATAGGAATAGTTTCTATAATAGTATAGGAATTTTTCCTACAGCATTATAAAAACCATTCCCATAATGGTATAGGAATAGTTTCTATAATAGTATAGGAATTTTTCCTACAGCATTATGAGAACCATTCCCATAATGGTATAGGAATAGTTCCCATAATTTTCTTTCTGTGTAGTATTTTGCATAAAAAATTGATCAGCTTTGAGATAGCTGAATGAAAAAGCTTTTTCATTTTTTATAACACAACCATTTAATTAGAAAAAACAATCTATTAAATGTATCTAAGAGAGATACTTCTGAATTCTTTTATAGTTTAAAGTTTCGGCTATTACCGAACTAACCCTTCTGTTTTTTTATATTCTTTGTCGATAAATTTTTTCAGGATTTCCTACACGAAAACAAGATCAGTTAAACAATTAATTTACTAAAAAAATTCCGATAATTACCCCGAGAAAGGTAAAAAAATACAATCTGAAATGAAATTCTTAAAAACTATGTACAAAGTGAATTTTAAAACTAATAATTAACATTTGGAATTGTATTTTACAAAATGTTACTTGAAACTATAATTTTTTCCCTTGGGGTACTTAATATTTTTGTTCGTGTAACTTATTTTTACAAAATCAATAAAGATTTACTTTCTTCAGTAATTTCAAAATTAAATCATGAGTCATGATAAAAAACCCAAGCAACGAAATTTAAATTTAACTTGGGTTTTTTTCTAAATCATACGAAATTTCACAATCTTCTAAGCGCTAACTGAAAAGTCAATACCTCAGAACAAAACAATGAATCATTACTGATTAGCATAAAAATTATTTACTTAAGGTCACCGATTATAAGTAGCTTATAAAAATAATTCCTCTTATTTGACAAAAACTAAAGGAATTAGTTATTTTTTAACAAAATATTTTAAATCGCACTTCCAATTACTAATTTTTGATGTCCTACGCAATTAATTATTTAATAACAGTTCATTTTAATTTTCTTGTAATTAACGATTGAGCATCATAATAAATATTGAAAAAAAATTTTTGTTAGGATAACATAAGAGAAATATTAATAGTTAACGGCAACACAATAATTTTATTGTATTGGATACTAATTTGTAATAGCGATTTAGCATAAGTAAACTTAATTGTTACTACATATATTTAGGGAGGGCCTGAATACACAGACTGCTGTAATAAAGCTCTGTGATGATATTCGCTTGGCAATAAATGCATCTAAAGTCACTGTAGCTGTTTTTTTTGACCTACGTAAGGCTTTTGATTCTGTAAATCACAAAAGACTATTACACAAGTTGTTATTGATGAATTTCTCTACTGATGCCATTACGTGGATTAGGTCTTATTTGACTCAAAGAAAGCAGCAGGTGTTTGCTAATGAGTGCGCATCCTCTTGGAGGAATGTATTAAATGGTGTGCCACAAGGCAGTGTGCTTGGCCCTTTATTGTTCTCGCTTTATATTTCGGATCTCTCTCAACAGCTGAGCTGTCGATATTTGCTTTATGCTGATGATTTAGTAATATACTTGCCCTGCTATCCAGAATAGATAAATGAATGTGTTGCTGCCCTGAATGCGGAAATAGTTAAAATTTTAGAATGGTGCAATATCAATTACCTTAAGTTAAATGCATCGAAGACAAAAGCTGTGATTTTTGGTAGTAGAGTTAAAGTTAACTGTAATAATTGTAAGTATGCTGATTGTATTCGCGTAAATGATTGCATTATTCACTACGATACGACAATTAAGTATCTTGGCGTGTTAATTGATAGCACTCTCACCTGGGAAAATCAGGTTATGAGTGTTTCTAATAGGGCAAGGCGGGTTCTGGCGCAGTTGAAGATTAATAATGAAATCTTCAACGAAAAACTGCGTATAAAGCTTGTCACCACGTTAATATTCCCAGTGTTTGATTATTGTTGTGCGGTTTACTGCAATATTACTAATAACTCGCAAATGCGATTACGGCGCAAAATGAATTGCTGTGTTCGCTATATCGATAAAATTGCGAGGGCTGAACACATTACTCCGTACTTTAAGAGGCTGGGTTGGTTAAAGCTGAGTGACAGAAGAAACTACATTATAGCATGCCTCTTTTACAAAGAAATATATTTAAATTATCGTCAGCTATTTAAATGTCACTTAGAATTTTTGCTGGTTGCGTTGCGTAGAGGCGATGTAAGGGAAGATTATCTGCGGCTACCTAGATCTAATTGTTGTATGTATAATAACTCGTTTCTTGTTCGTGGTATACGCATCTGGAATGCGCTGCCAGCTGAAATTACAGAAGCCGAAAGTTTTGAAATATTCCGTAGACTGTGCTATGATTATTATTTCCAAAATTATTGATCTGCTATATTGAACGTTTATTACTGCTATTGAAGGTTGTTGAGCTTTGTATAACACAAGTATTATTTATAAGCATGATTAACATGTTATTACTGTTAATTACTATATTTATTTTGATTTTATTTTTATGTATCTAAAACTCTGTACATCATACACTAATTATAAATGTATATTTGATGATGGTTCTGAGGGAGCCTAGGCTCCAGAATCCAATAAAATTATTATCTATCTATCTATCTATCTACATATATTCTACACAGAAAGAAAAATTTCTTGACTGGAGAACAAAATTCTTGGCTCAAAAAAAATTTTCGGATGCCTGAAGGAAGACCGAAATTGTGTTGGCCGAAGTAAAAATTTTTCTTGAAATTCTATTCTTGTTGGAAGTAATTTTTTCTTAATTCAAATTATCATAAATACTTGATGCAATAAATTTTTATATTTGATCAAGATTTTTAGATGCTTTAGGGAAGCAGCGCCACTTACTTCAGCTGAGAAAAAAATTTTCTCGGCTTGTGAAATTTTTTCTCTTGAATATTTGATACCCATTTTATATTATTTTAGCGTGCAATTATACATATTGAATGAAAAAAACTGATTCAATATTATTTGATCTTCCCATTTGACATTTTAATCAATAAAAGAGATTGAATTTTCTCAAAACAACAAGATTTTCTTGACTTAAATAATTTTTCTTGGATCAAGATACGTATTTCTTAAAGTGAGAGAATTAATTTTGTTGGAATAAGTGAAATTTCTTGTGTCAAAAAAAAATTTTTTTTTTGCTTAAGAAAATAATTTGGAAGAAAAATTTTTCTTCGCTCAAGTGAGCCTTTTTTTCTGTGTACTGTAATTTTGTATTTTTTTTCTTTTAATTTTAACAGATTTACTTTTATAGGTAAATAAATAAAAATTTTACTTACTAGATGAAACATCAACATCAATCGGAAACGACGCCCCAGGAATAAAATCCTTGTTTATGATAGCCTGCTCTCGAGTCCAAGCATCAGGAAACACAAAATCCAGCGATTTCCAGGAATAAACCAGCCTCAAGTTTTTGTAACTCAAATTTTGATTTTCGTTTTTATTGGGGATTTTATTCAGTAGCGTGTGGTAAGCAGTGCAGTAGACAAAACTCACAACAAGTAAAATACTTCCCAATAAATGCATTTTTCCTGACTTTTTAAATAATTTACAATCTGAAAAAATTCAAAAGTATTGTTAATAATGATTAATAGATATATAAATAGAAAATTCCAATTTATAATATCAAAAGTCATAGTAATAAATCATTGATAATTATATCTATTAATTTATAGCTGATCAATCAGTCGATAAAAAAATCATCGATCGATAATAAATAATTAACAATAATTGCTAATAATTGATTTGTTATCCTCGTACAGAGACAATGACCTTGAGTGAGTGCTGATCGAGAAAGGAGGATACTAGCGATCATAAAACTCGTATTTATGTACCAGTAGGTCAAGGTTACAAATATTCTTCATCCAGTTGTATTTAAGTGTTTATAATTTGCTTTCACAGTTTTGTATGAACTCATTTATTGTATAATATCGATAGATAGTAACATGCTGATAAATACGTAAACAGACTATTTTTTAGTCTATGTTTTCTTTGAAAACATTGATAACTTAAACTTTTGAATTATTTGTGATATTATTGTTTTTTTGATATTTTTAATCACAATTCATTATTTTTGGGTACTTTTAAAATAAATTTGATAAAAAATTTTGCTATAACAAGACCAATAATTTGATGGAAAATTTAACGGAATAAACTCAAAGTACCAGCAAACTATTGGAAACTTGATACAAAAAAAATAACTACCGCCAAAAAATAAGTAAAATCGTGAAAAGGCACAAATTCAGATTATGGCTTTTCTGATAGCACCAATTTTTCTTATTATTTTCACAAAATTGTCCACAATTTCATTGTATAATTTTAATTTAAAACTCAATAAAATTTTTGCAATTAAAATTTTCAATTAACTGTCGCATAATATTTTAGTGACAATTTGAAAAAAATAATGAATTGTTTGGTTATTAAATTATTTATGAAAGTTGCATTGGATTATCAATAATTAAACTAATTCTTTGTACTCGGATTTTACTTACAATTTTATTTTGTAATACTCAAAAAAATAAATAAAAAATTAATATGAAAAATCAAATTTTTGAATAAAATTACGAAACTTACACTATTAACTTGAAATTTTAATCAGTAAAATTTGATAATTACGGAAGTGGTTATTACTATTGTTAAATAAACTATATAATGGCACAACTTGATGAACAGGAATCACCGAAAAGACTGTCCTAATGTCGAAATGCGCGAGAATATTTAAAGCTGAGCTCGTGAGGACGGTTGCCGAGAAACTGAATAAGAATTCGATGAGAACCGGATGAAACTTAATAATTATCTTCTTCAGTTTTTCTTGTGTGAGTAAATATACACAGATTCGTTAGCATATACACGCTAATCTAAATACTACCAATTTCTCGTTCATTAACGTCCGTGCATTTATGTATACATATTCGTATAAATGTATACAATAGGTGTTCCAGAAATTCCGTCTTTTTTTATATAAGAAGAAAAACACTTGACTTATTGTCGAATTTTTCATCTGTAGAAAAGATAATTATTTACATTTACATATTTTTTTTCAAAAGATAATGATTAACGAGCGTTACAAATTACTTTTATAGTTATTAACGTCATTAATCTATTATTTGTCACTATTAATTGTTTTTTTTAATATTCGAGTCATTGTCTTTAATTTTGATCATTTTGTATAATAAAATAATGATTCAAATATTGGAACAAATGTACAGTATCATCATATTTGGAATTTCGCATGAAAAAATCATTGATCTGCGTATTAATATTTGAAACTTTATTTAATTATTTCTATTAATCTCATATATACTGACAAAGATAATAAATGATAATTTTCAAACCTAAGACTATTATGAATGCGTGATTCTAAAAGGTTTGTCTATAACTCGAATGGTTTTAGACAAATTCAAGTTAGGTTGAAAAATTCAACCGTCAAAAAGAAAGTATCAAAATTTTTTTTCAAAATGATTCAAAGCTTTTCAAAAAAAAAATTTATTATTTTGCACAACCCAATAGTTTAAGTTGCTAATCCACTCTTATAATTTAGATGAAAAATATAAAAATATATCATGTAATCAAATTATTCGTAACGTGATTAGTCAAATATATCATAAGCATAAAAATATAAATAATTCCATACCAACATTCAGACGCGCGCTTGCGCGTGCAACTTAATACTAGTTATACATATATTTTGTTCTGCAAGCTCGAAAGAACATATAAAAATAATTTTTTTTATTTTCTAAGTTTTCGCTTTAAAAATTAAATGTTACGAGCTTCTGAGTATAAAAATTGAAAATTTTTAAACATGAGAAAAATGATTGATTTCAGATTTATAAAAATGAAGTTTCTATCAAATCTCGAGGTTACACTGAAAAAAAATTTTTTTCCACCCAGAATACAAAGTATTTTTATCCAATTTATTTTATATTTAATATATGTTTTCTTAAAATAAAAAAACTGGTATTTTTTGCCTGAGAATACCTAAGTTTTTTCTGTGGCTGAAACTTTACGCTGCGTTACCATAGCAACCGCAGCGGGGGCGCTACTAATTCTCTGATTTCCCTCCAATTCTACAGTCCTGGCGTGTTTGTTAACATCATTGGAAAATTGTACTAATTTATTATTTATTTAACAATTACCAAGCTGTATTACAATTGATATTAAAGTTTGGATGAATCCTTGGATACGAAAAAAGTTGTTCAATTATGATTTACCATCTCTACAAAAAATCTTTGAAGGTGATTGTTTTTTTTAATTGATCTGTTTAAGAGTTATTCAGTATACATATTTGATTCAATAAAATCAAAATAAAAATCAAGCCGTTGAAAGTAATTAAAAATTCAATTTTTCAATAATTTAATTAATAATTAATTGAATTTTTTTCTAAATTTAATTTTCTTAATTACTAGCTGTTACCCGCCTGCTTCACTGGGCATTTTATACACGGAAAAAAGTAAACTGTAATATTCACTCGGGTTCCGGTTAATTTTTCTAGTTTCAAACAGTCAAGTGGACATCGAGGTGGCAAAAATATAAGGGGCATTCCACGCCAAATCGGAGGGTTTCAAAAATTTTAATTTTAGATATTCTTTATATTTTTGCCACCCCGATGTCCGCTTTACTGTTTGAAACTATAAAAATTAACCGGAACCCGAGTGAATATTACAGTTTACTTTTTTCCGTGTATAAAATGCCCAGTGAAGCGGGCGGGTAACAGCTAGTAATTAAGAAAATTAAATTTAGAAAAAAATTCAATTAATTATTAATTAAATTATTGAAAAATTGAATTTTTAATTACTTTGATATTTATCATTTCGTACCTAAAAAATGATCTTATGATATGTAAAAAGTATATAGTAAAGTTAGTAAATTTCTAATACAAGCAACGTCAATATTTACAAAGTAAAATTTACAAAGTAAAATGGTAAATTTAAACGCAACGCCAAAAATCAAACTGTAATTATTGACTTGCTTGGACTGGTAAAATGTATATTTTAAAAGTATAATTCTTACTGTTTCAAATGTTAAATTCTCTCAGAGTGAGACCCCCTTCTCTTTCATCTGAGTTCCCCTTCTCATAATATGGACTATATATTAAAATGGCAATTTTTACTGTTTGGAACTGTAATTTTTTAAGATAAAAGAGTCGTTATTTACTATAGTGATAGCTACTAATCACTTATTTTGGATATTAAATTATAAATTATGACTTTTATACTTTCTACATTAAGTTCTGTAATATTTATATTTTTGCCACCCCGATGTTCGCTTTACTGTTTGAAACTATAAAAATTAACCGGAATCCAAGTGAATATTACAGTTTACTTTTTTCCGCATACACTTATTAGTGTAGAAAAAAAAACTTTGGTATTCTCCACACAGGTATACTAGTTTCTTTACTCGAGGGAAAAATTTCCTAGGTAGAAATAAACTTTAGTTTTAGTGTTTCAGTGTTTAGATTCAGAAAATGTATTTTTAAGATTTTTTACACGCTATAACAAACTATTTTGTTAATGCAACATATTTTTTTATTTTTTTTTTATTTTTTATATTTTAATGCCAAGGCTAAGAGCCAAATGACAAATGTTATAAATTACAGTATTAGAAATGGTACACGTAAGTAACTTATCGAAACAATTTACATCTTTGTATAGTAGTGAGAAACATAGCGTAAGTAACATATTGAAACAATTTACATCTTTGTATAATAGTGAGAAACATAGCGTATAAATAATTAAAATTTAAAATATAATGAAAAGAGAAAGAGAAATGACAGAAAAGAGAATTTTATCAAAAATTTATAAAATTTAAAGAATTTAAAGATCCTGAAATATTGTTATATATTAGCTATTTGTGTAAAGACATTAAGTTTGCATATAATTTTAATTTCAAAATTTTAAAAAATCAGTTTTCAGATCAGATTTATTAGCACGTTGAACTTTCCAATTCTAGATGTTGAAAAAACTCAAAAGCCTTAATTTTGAAAGTCTCGAGACTCAGTGCATTTATGATGTCGATTGGTAGGTCTCGCCACAGACGAATAGCAGTTACAGTGAAGGAGTGCTCAAATGAGTTTGTTGAGAAAATTGGAATTTTGAAATTCACATTATTGTACTTTGTAGCCAGTCTATCAGATCGTCTGATGTCAGGAGATTCATCTATAAAAAGGTCTCTCAAAAACGTTGGTTCACCAGAATTTATGAGCTTATAGAAGAAACAAGCGAGACTGTAGGACCTTTTGGATTTGACTTTCAGCCAATTTAGAGAGCGTCTGTATGGTGTAATATGCTCATCACGTCTTAAATTAAAAATGAATCTGATTGCATTGTTCATTAGACATTGTAATTTATAGTCCAATCTTTTTGATGAATCAACCAAGACAAGAGAACAGTATTCAATAATAGGAATGACAGTAGCAGTGATTAGAAGTTTTCTTGTAGAGGAAGATAGTATGCTTTTCCTGTATTTCAGGTTCTTTAGAGTGGCATAGACCTTTCTAGTAATCTGAGCAATATGGACATCCCAGGATAGATTATTTGACAAATGAATGCCTAGATGTTTAGCTGAATTAACATATGGAATTATATTTCCATCAATCACTATTTGTGGTAGTCCACTGTTTTCAAGGACTTTTAATTTCCTGCTGTTTCCCAGTATCATAACCTTCGTTTTTTCAAAATTTATCACTAGTCCAACCTCCTTAGCCCAATCCACCACTACTTGAGCCTCCATAGTTATTATATTAGCTGCCTCTCTTATGTGAGATATTTTAAAGTGATAATATGCATAGTTGTCATCTGCATAAAGACCATATTTGGCATACTTGAAACGTTTAGTAACTTCATTTATAACAATTAAGAAGAGAATAGGACCAAGAATGGAACCCTGTGGGACACCAGATGTAGTATTTATGACGTCAGATAGGGAGCAGTCAGGGTCCAGCACAGCTTGTGATCTACCAGTAAGATATGAGTGAAACCAAATGATTACTTCAATCGAAAATCCTATTTCGTACATTGTGGTGTATACGACCGCAGGATTTACGAGGTCAAAAGCTTTCGAAAAATCAAAAAGTATCATATATGTGAGCTCATCTTGATCAATTGCTTTGCGAATATCATCAGTTAGTAAGAGTAGAGCCGCCTGGGTACTGTGATGTTTCCTGAAACCAGATTGATGTGCATCCAGAATATCATTTGTTTCAAGGTAGTCCATAATTTGATTTGCAACAATACGCTCAAATACTTTGGCAAGGTGAGATATATTGGCAATAGGTCTGGTGTCTGACATGGATTTTGGAGGGTTTATTTTGTTTAGAGGTATTATATAGACTAATTTCCAGGCATCAGGAAAGATCCCAGCATCTAGTGAGCGATTTAGGATATTCATCAGAAAAATTGATATCTGTGGTATATGATCTCTAAGCCATTTGAGGTCTAGACCATCAGGACTTCTCCCTTTGGATTTCTGTAGAGCAAGTTTAAGATTTTTGGTGACATCAACAATATCAACATTTGGCCAGTTAAAGGTATTATCTACTTTCCTCACAGTGTGTGTAGGTAATCTATTTATAAGGTCAAGAGTGCAAGAAGGATGTTTCATCAGAATATTGGCATAGTAGCAGTTTAACTCATTTGCGTTGAAATGATCCAATGGAGAGGATTTCTTAGATTTAAGAAACCCTACACGTTTTAAATTTGACCAGATATTCGAATTTTGAGAAGAATTATCTAGTAGAGATTTGAAATAAGTATCCCTAGCTGTATTTAATTTATTCTTTAGATCCTTTCTCATATTTTTATATAAGATTATTAAATTGATATCCCTGGTACGTCGCGCTTGTTTATAAAGCATATCACGCTGGTGAAATTCAATTTTTAATTCTTTAGTTAGCCATGGGCTATTAGGGCGGCTTAATCTTCGTGTAGTGAATGGAGCATGTGTATCTAAGGCAGAAGTAGCTGATGTAATTAAGTGGGAGACTAAGTAGTTAGGATCAAGGTCCTCTAGATTGAGAGCAGCAATATTAAGCTTTTGTGTGAGATCAGTCGATAAGGCTATATGATCACAATGATTGAAATTTCGAAATTTCACAGTTTTGTCATATTTCGATGTCGATTCAAGTTTGTAATTGCAAACTAGATAGTCGTGCCCACCAATGAACGGTCTTAAAGATTTTGAATAGTTTCCTAATTTATCATTACTATCAACGATAATGACATCCAACCAAGAATGAGTCTCACAATCAGTAGTGTGAAAAGTAGCTCCATATGGTATGCAGTATAGATTTGATTCTGCAATGAAAGATTTAAGATGATTTGCTGGACGGTCAGATTTTAAAAGGTTGCAGTTCAAATCACCCATGATGACAATATTGCTGTAAGTCGAATAAAATTTGTTGAATTGTACGAAAAAATTATCTAGTAGATGGCCTTGCGGTCTTCTGTAGATAGCTGAGAGTAGAATATGAATTGTCGACGGAAGAGCCACATCAATAATCAGGAATTCAGGATGATTTATGTCCTGTGATTCAGATGAAAATAGTATTTTAGTTTTTAAAGAAGTGTGAAAGAAGCAGGCTACACCACCTTCTCTCATATAGCGACCATCTTGATTTATTAGTCCTCGATCACGTCGAATAATCATGTAGTCCATGAGCGAAATATCTACATCTGGATTTAGCCATGTTTCAACTACAGTGATTATGTGAGGCTGTAGATCATTTACTAAAGCTTCAAATTCAGCTTGATGAGGTAGATAACTGTTGATATTTAAAGTTAGAATCTTTAAATTAGAATTTATATAATTTGTTGAGCTGTTTATTGAAAAATTTGTACTATTTAATTGACTCGGTAATTGCTATTTAATTTCATTTAATTCATCATCCGTGCGTATTAAGATCTTTGGCGAGTCATCATCTTTCTTGATATAGATATTTCCTTTGTAAACCCACACATATTTATATTTTTGCTGTTTTGCTTTAGCTTTTACTTTAAGCAAAAATTTATAGGTATCAATGTGTAAAAATTCGTTTATAAATACCTGTTTCCCTTGATCAATTCCAGCGTAAGTTTTAAAGATATTTTTGATTAGGAGTTTCGGAGAGCGACGCTTTACTTCGATAATATGCTCACAGATTTCTTGAGATTTGAGCTTGACAATAAAGGCGTGTGAATTCGACGTATCATTTGAGCTGCCTTGTCTCTTTTTATTTTTAAATTCACGAATATTAAGAATATCGTTTGTGAGATTTGGGGTACCAAGAGTTTCAAAGATACTATAAATAATTTGATCTGCTGATAGGTCATTATTTAAAGTATCAGAGATCCCCGAAAATAATAGCTGTGATGAACTATGATGATCATTGGTATGCTGGGTGTGTGTTGAATTTGCAAGTGAATCGATCGTCGATTTAAGCAAATTTATTGATGCTGTGTTTTCATTGCATTTAATAGCATTTTTGTTTAAATCATTGGTTAACTTTTTAATTTCATTTTGAGCCAACTCTTGTGCTTTTGTGATCTCAGCAAGAGAATTGTTTACAGCATCCAAACTAGATGAGAGCTGATTAATTTTTTCATTATTTTCTTTGAAATTTGCTACTAGATTCTTAATATCAACAGTGTGACTATCTAGGGTTTGTGACACATTTTGTATATTAACACTATTTTTATAAGACATATCTAACAGTAAATTTAGTTTATCATCGGAGCTGTATGTGGACCAGTCAGGCAACTTTGTTGTCCCTTCAGTCATTTTCGAAGATGTATTGGCAGAGGGAGACACGAAAACAGAATCTTCAGTAGAAGTAACTGGCGGTGTTCTGGGTGATAAATTTGCTGACTTGTAGTTGGACCTGGAAGAACAATGTCGTCTTAAATTTGATTGACTGGATGGTCTTATAATGCTTGATCTTGCTGGTATTTCTTGTAAATTTGGAGTTGACTTTGTTGGTGAGAGTAAAGTAATAAAAGACCTGGCACAACAATTTTTTGCTTTAGATTTACCAATCTCTTTTGCACAGCTGGGATGATAAGCAAGCTTACAAGTGTTGCATTCCAATGATTTAGTAACCGCTCTTTTACACCTGGCACAGTTCATACCAAAACAAACAACTAATGATTTGAGAGTTGACAGAATGATGTAAACAAAAACACTAAACGGTATCCGGGTCAGTGTCGCCACCTGTCGGCCGACGATGGTAATTGTGACACCGATGTGAGCTAGTAGATAACTGTACTAAAATAGTCTAGTGTCACTCAACTGGAAAAACACACTGCCTATAATCACGTCTCTTTGCAGTTGCAGCCACTAACCTTTAAATTTATAATGAACACCAAAATAATTCGATAATTAGGTTTATCGTGGTTGATTTTCAAAGTTGATTTGCAATCCAGAGAGATTGCAAAAAGGCACTTACAACTGTAACTGCAACAAAAAAGCCCGAAGGCATATAACGCAGAAAAATACCCAAAAATAAGAGCACAGAAAAAGACGTGTTTCTATTACTTACGTATATCAATTTATGATAATACTTTTCTGTAATTCTATTTTTTGTTATTTTAAAAAAATCATTTTCATCAGCGTAATTGATTTTCTCATCAACAACGAGCATTTTTTAACTTAAAAACTCGACGAAAATGACATAAACAATTTAAAAACGCTATTAACATTACTGAGAAATTTCAAAGCTTATCTCGCTTTGAATTTTATCAATTTATGGACTCCGAACGATTCGAATTATTATTGATATAATGTTTTTTTTTCTACTACTATTACTATCATTAGCGTAAAACCCAATAATAATTTTTCCTACTTTAATATCAAACATTATATAAAAATATTTCCAATGAATCATACTTATCTACTAACATTGCTATCAATACATAGCACTCTAAATATGTCGTAGATTAAGGTTGTTATCGAAAGTAATAAAAAAATAAATATCTACCAGCACTACGATCAATTTTGGTACTCAAAATTATTATAAAAAATTTACACTCATATCGTTTTCACAAAAAGAGGTTTTATAAAAAAAATTTACCAATATGAAATACAATGTTAAAAAAAAATTTTAACTATACCTTCAAAGATATATAGGTAATTATAATAAGTAACTAACAGTAGCACTGTCAAAACTAGACTAGCGATAAAATAAAAATCTCTTCTCGATTGTAGGTTCTACACAATATTTCTCCGAGTCCAAGATAAAACCTAGATATTTACACCTTCTATTAGGAGTCGTCGTACTCTTACGATAGTTAATAATAAAACCAAGTTCCTCTAAGAGGCCTATCGTACTCTGCACATTATTCTTACAAGCTTCGTAATCTTTGCCTACACATAGAAAATCATCGAGATATACTACCGATAAAAAACCTTTTGACCTAAGTTTATTAACCACCGGTTTCATTATTTTTGTAAATGTATGAGGACTAGAACACAAGCCAAAGGGTAGACACACGAATTGATAAAGCTGGCCCTCAAATCTGAATCTAAGGTATTTCCTAGAGGATCTTTTTATCCGGATCAGGAAATACGCATCCTCCAAGTCTAGGTTAGCCATGAACGCGCCCTTATCAATG